>NC_059230.1:10244758-10452258 GCF_020615455.1 Coregonus clupeaformis
TGACAGAGGATCCTAACATGTATTATTTCTGTTTCCACAATAGTTGGTCATAGTGGAGCATCATCACATGGTAAGACTAATAGTTAGAACCTAGCTATATAAAATATATTATATGTACACTACCAGTCAAATGTTTGGACACACCTACTCATTCAAGGGTTTTTCTTTATTTTTTTACTATTTTCTACATTGTAGAATATTAGTGAAGACATCAAAACTATGAAATAACACATATGGAATCATGTAGTAACAAAAAAAAAGTGTTAAACAAATCAAAATATATTTTATATTTGAGATTCTTCAAATAGCCACCCTTTGCCTTGGTGACAGCTTTGCACACTCTTGGCATTCTCTCAACCAGCTTCATGAGGTAGTCACCTGGAATGCATTTCAATTAACAGGCGTGCCTTGTTAAAAGTTAATTTGTGGAATTTCTTTCCTTCTTAATGCGTTTGAGCCAATCAGGTGTGTTGTGACAAGGTAGGGGTGGTGTACAGAACATAGCCGTATTTGGTAAAAGACCAAGTCCATATTGTGGCAAGAACAGCTCAAATAAGCAAAGAGAAATGACAGTCCTTCATTACTTTAAGACATGAAGGTCAGTCAATACGGAACATTTCAAGAACTTTGAATGTTTCTTCAAGTGCAGTCGCAAAAACCATCACGCGCTATGATGAAACTGGCTCTCATGAGGACCACCACAGGAAAGGAAGACCCAGAGTTACCTCTGCTGCAGAGGATAAGTTCATTAGAGTTACCAGCCTCAGAAATTGCAGCCCAAATAAATGCTTCACAGAGTTCAAGTAACAGACACATCTCAACATCAACTGTTCAGAGGAGACTGTGTGAATCAGGCCTTCATGGTCGAATTGCTGCAAAGAAACCACTACTAAAGGACACCAATAAGAAGAAGAGACCTGCTTGGGCCAAGAAACACGAGCAATGGACATTAGACCGGTGGAAATTTGTCCTTTGCTCTGGAGTCTAAATTTGAGATTTTTGGTCCAAACCGCCGTGTCTTTGTGAGACGTGGTGTGGGTGAACGGATGATCTCCGCATGTGTATTTCCCACCGTAAAGCATGGAGGAGGAGGTGCTATGGTGTGGGGGTGCTTTGTTGGTGACACTGTC
The DNA here is from genome assembly GCF_020615455.1 of Coregonus clupeaformis. Classification (NCBI taxonomy): domain Eukaryota; kingdom Metazoa; phylum Chordata; class Actinopteri; order Salmoniformes; family Salmonidae; genus Coregonus; species Coregonus clupeaformis. The sequence continues at coordinate 10,245,889 of NC_059230.1, forward strand.
TGTGATTTATTTAGAATTCAAGGCACACTTAACCAACATGGCTACCACAGCATTCTGCAGCGATACGCCATCCCATTTGGTTTGGGCTTAGTGGGACTATCATTATTTTTTCAACAGGACAATGACCCAACACACCTCCAGGTTTTTCAACAGGACAATGACCCAACACACCTCCAGGCTGTGTAAGGGCTATTTTACCAAGAAGGAGAGTGATGGAGTGCTGCATCAGATGACCTGGCCTCTACAATCCCCCAACCTCAACCCAATTGAGATGGTTTGGGATGAGTCGGACGGCAGAGTGAAGGGAAAGCAGCCAACAAGTGCTCAGCATATGTGGGAACTCCTTCAAGACTGTCGGAAAAGCATTCCTCATGAAGCTGGTTTAGAGAATGCCAAGAGTGTGCAAAGCTGTCATCAAGGTAAAGTGTGGCTATTTGAAGAATCTCAAAAATATATTTTGATTTGTTTGATACTGTTTTGGTTACTACATGATTCCATATGTGTTATTTCATTGTTTTGATGTCTTCACTATTATTCTACAATGTAAAAAAATACTGAAAATTAAGGAAAAACCCTTGAATGAGTAGGTGTGTCCAAACTTTTGACTGGTACTGTACATATATATAGACTCGTGGTTAGAACCATGTACAGTATATATAGCTGCGGAAAAAATTAAGAGACCACTGCAAAATTATCAGTTTCTCTGGTTTTACTATTTATAGGTATGTGTTTGGGTAAAAATAACATTTTTGTTTTATTCTATAAACTACTGAAAACATTTCTCCCAAATTCCAAATAAAAATATTGTTATTTAGAGCATTTATTTGCAGAAAATGACAACTGGTCAAAATAACAAAAAAGATGCAGTGTTGTCAGACCTCGAATAATGCAAAGAAAATAAGTTCATGTTCATTTTTAAACAACACAATACTAATGTTTTAAATTAGGAAGAGTTCAGAAATCAATATTTGGTGGAATAACCCTGATTTTCAATCACAGCTTTCATGCATCTTGGCATGCTCTCCACCAGTCTTTCACATTGATGTTGGGTGACTTTATGCCACTCCTGGCGCAAAAAATTCAAGCAGCTCGCCTTTGTTTGATGGCTTGTGACCATCCATCTTCCTCTTGATCACATTCCAGAAGTTTTCAATGGGGTTCAGGTCTGGAGATTGGGCTGGCCATGACAGGGTCTTGATCTGGTGGTCCTCCATCCACACCTTGATTGACCTGGCTGTGTGGCATGGCGCATTGTCCTGCTGGAAAAACCAATCCTCAGAGTTGGGGAACAATGTCAGAGCAAAAGGAAGCAAGTTTTCTTCCAGGACAACCTTCCAGGGCTTGATTCATGCGTCCTTCACAAAGACAAATCTGCCCGATTCCAGCCTTGCTGAAGGACCCCCAGATCATCACCGATCCTCCACCAAATTTCACAGTGGGTGCGAGACACTGTGGCTTGTAGGCCTCTCCAGGTCTCCGTCTAACCATTAGACGACCAGGTGTTGGGCAAAGCTGAAAATTGGACTCATCAGAGAAGATGACCTTACTCCAGTCCTCTACGGTCCAATCCTAATGGTATTTTGCAAACCTCAGCCTGGCTCTTCTTTGCTTCTCATTGATGAAGGGCTTTTTTCTAGCTTTGCACAACTTCAGCCCTGCCCCTAGGAGCCTGTTTCGAACCGTCCTCGCCGTGCACTTCACCTCAGCTGCCGTTTGCCATTCTTTTTGTAGGTCACTTGATGTCATCCTACGGTTGTTGAGTGACATTCGAATGAGTTGGCGTTCATCCCGGTCAGTAGAGTCGTTTTCGCCCTCTGCCGGTCTGTAGCTTTGTTGTCCCCAATGTCTGCTGCTTGACCTTCTTTGACATGTTAAGGATGGAAGCAACCTGACGCTCACTGTATCCCTCTGCCAGTAAAGCCAGAATTGAACCCTTCTTTTCCTCACTCAAAACGTTCCTTTTCAACTCTTTTGGCATGGTCAATAGTTATTTTTTGATTAAATTTACTTTTGAGGTACTATTAGCACTGTTTTTGCCATCCAGCTGGTCCTATTGCAAGAGGATTGTGATGACCACAGCAGTGGTTTTTATACTTTTCCTCGTTAAGTAAGATTTGGTTCAGGTGATCACCTAATCAGTACCTAATTCAGTAGAATGAGGTGTGCTTGTGTTGGAATTCAACAGACACTGGAATGGAATGGCTGTCATACATGTAGAGATGCTGATTTAAGAAAAATGTGCAGTGGTCTCTTAATTTTTTCCATAGCTGTATATATATATATATATATATGTGTGTGTGTTAATGTTTTAATGTAAATAACATGAAGACTTACTGTTTGTTGTTATCACGTTGTATAATGATTTGAAGACAGGCGCAGGAATACGTATTAGGGGTTTTATTTACTCCATCCCAACACAAACAACAGAGAGGTGTAAACAAAACGAGCACAATGCACGGTACTCACGAGACCAACGGACATGGGACAGTAATGGACAAGGACAATGGGGAACAGAGGGCACATATATACACATAGTAATCAGGGGGAATGGGAACCAGAGGACACATATATACACATACTAACCAGGGGGAATGGGAACCAGAGGACACATATATACACATACTAATCAGGGGGAATGGGAACCAGAGGACACATATATACACATAGTAATCAGGGGGAATGGGAACCAGAGGACACATATATACACATAGTAATCAGGGGGAAATGGGAACCAGAGGACACATATATACACATAGTAATCAGGGGGAACCAGAGGGCACATATATACACATAGTAATCAGGGGGAAATGGGAACCAGAGGACACATATATACACATAGTAATCAGGGGGAACCAGAGGGCACATATATACACATAGTAATCAGGGGGAACCAGGGGACACATATATACACATAGTAATCAGGGGGAATGGGAACCAGAGGACACATATATACACATAGTAATCAGGGGGAATGGGAACCAGAGGACACATATATACACTTAGTAATCAGGGGGAACCAGAGGACACATATATACACATAGTAATCAGGGGGAATGGGAACCAGAGGACACATATATACACATAGTAATCAGGGGGAACCAGGGGACACATATATACACATAGTAATCAGGGGGAATGGGAACCAGAGGACACATATATACACATAGTAATCAGGGGGAATGGGAACCAGAGGACACATATATACACATAGTAATCAGGGGGAATGGGAACCAGAGGACACATATATACACATAATAATCAGGGGGAATGGGAACCAGAGGGCACATATATACACATACTAATCAGGGGGAATGGGAACCAGAGGACACATATATACACATAGTAATCAGGGGGAACCAGGGGACACATATATACACATAGTAATCAGGGGGAACAGGGGACACATATATACACATAGTAATCAGGGGGAATGAGAACCAGAGGACACATATATACACATAGTAATCAGGGGGAATGAGAACCAGAGGACACATATATACACATACTAATCAGGGGGAATGAGAACCAGATGACACATATATACACATACTAATCAGGGGGAATGGGAACCAGAGGGCACATATATACACATAGTAATCAGGGGGAATGGGAACCAGAGGACACATATATACACATACTAATCAGGGGGAATGGGAACCAGAGGACACATATATACACATACTAATCAGGGGGAACCAGAGGACACATATATACACATACTAATCAGGGGAAATGGGAACCAGAGGGCACATATATACACATACTAATCAGGGGGAATGGGAACCAGAGGGCACATATATACACATACTAATCAGGGGGAAATGGGAACCAGAGGACACATATATACACATACTAATCAGGGGGAATGGGAACCAGAGGGCACATATATACACATAGTAATCAGGGGGAATGGGAACCAGAGGACACATATATACACATAGTAATCAGGGGGAATGGGAACCAGAGGACACATATATACACATAGTAATCAGGGGGAACTAGGAACCAGAGGACACATATATACACATAGTAATCAGGGGGAATGGGAACCAGAGGACACATATATACACATACTAATCAGGGGAAATGGGAACCAGAGTACACATATATACACATACTAATCAGGGGGAACCAGGGGACACATAAATACACATAGTAATCAGGGGGAATGGGAACCAGAGGACACATATATACACATACTAATCAGGGGGAATGGGAACCAGAGTACACATATATACACATACTAATCAGGGGGAACCAGGGGACACATATATACACATAGTAATCAGGGGGAATGGGAACCAGAGGACACATATATACACATACTAATCAGGGGGAATGGGAACCAGAGAGCACATATATACACATAGTAATCAGGGGGAATGGGAACCAGAGGGGATATATATACACATAGTAATCAGGGGGAACCAGGGGACACATATATACACATAGTAATCAGGGGGAACCAGAGGACACATATATACACATAGTAATCAGGGGGAACCAGGGGACACATATATACACATAGTAATCAGGGGGAATGGGAACCAGAGGACACATATATACACATAGTAATCAGGGGGAACCAGGGGACACATATATACACATAGTAATCAGGGGGAATGGGAACCAGAGGACACATATATACACATACTAATCAGGGGGAATGGGAACCAGAGGACACATATATACACATACTAATCAGGGGGAATGGGAACCAGAGGACACATATATACACATAGTAATCAGGGGGAACCAGGGGACACATATATACACATAGTAATCAGGGGGAATGGGAACCAGAGGACACATATATACACATACTAATCAGGGGGAATGTGAACCAGGGGGCACATATATACACATAGTAATCAGGGGAAATGGGAACCAGAGGGCACATATATACACATACTAATCAGGGGGAATGGGAACCAGAGGACACATATATATACACATAGTAATCAGGGGGAATGGGGACCAGAGGACACATATATACACATACTAATCAGGGGGAATGGGAACCAGAGGACACATATATACACATAGTAATCAGGGGGAATGGGAACCAGGGGACACATATATACCCATACTAATCAGGGGGAATTGGGAACCAGAGGACACATATATACACATAGTAATCAGGGGGAATGGGAACCAGAGGACACATATATACACATAGTAATCAGGGGGAATGGGAACCAGAGGACACATATATACACATACTAATCAGGGGGAACCAGAGGACACATATATACACATAGTAATCAGGGGGAATGGGAACCAGAGGACACATATATACACATAGTAACCAGGGGGAAATGGGAACCAGAGGACACATATATACACATAGTAATCAGGGGGAATGGGAACCAGAGGACACATATATACACATAGTAATCAGGGGGAATGGGAACCAGAGGACACATATATACACATAGTAACCAGGGGGAAATGGGAACCAGAGGACACATATATACACATAGTAATCAGGGGGAATGGGAACCAGAGGACACATATATACACATACTAATCAGGGGGAATGGGAACCAGAGGACACATATATACACATAGTAATCAGGGGGGAACCAGAGGACACATATATACACATACTAATCAGGGGGAATGGGAACCAGGGGACACATATATACACATAGTAATCAGGGGGAATGGGAACCAGAGGACACATATATACACATAGTAATCAGGGGAAATGGGAACCAGAGGACACATATATACACATACTAATCAGGGGGAACCAGAGGAGACATATATACACTTACTAATCAGGGGGAATGGGAACCAGAGGACACATATATACACATACTAACCAGGGGGAAATGGGAACCAGAGGACACATATATACACATACTAATCAGGGGGAATGGGGAACAGAGGACACATATATACACATAGTAATCAGGGGGAATGGGAACCAGAGGACACATATATACACATACTAATCAGGGGGAATGGGAACCAGAGGACACATATATACACATACTAATCAGGGGGAAATGGGAACCAGAGGACACATATATACACATAGTAATCAGGGGGAACCAGGGGACACATATATACACATACTAATCAGGGGGAATGGGAACCAGAGGACACATATATACACATACTAATCAGGGGGAATGGGAATCAGGGGGCACATATATACACATAGTAATCAGGGGAAATGGGAACCAGAGGACACATATATACACATACTAATCAGGGGGAATGGGAATCAGGGGGCACATATATACACATAGTAATCAGGGGAAATGGGAACCAGAGGGCACATATATACACATACTAATCAGGGGGAATGGGAACCAGAGGACACATATATACACATAGTAATCAGGGGGAATGGGGACCAGAGGACACATATATACACATACTAATCAGGGGGAATGGGAACCAGAGGACACATATATACACATAGTAATCAGGGGGAATGGGAACCAGGGGACACATATATACCCATACTAATCAGGGGGAATTGGGAACCAGAGGACACATATATACACATAGTAATCAGGGGGAATGGGAACCAGAGGACACATATATACACATAGTAATCAGGGGGAATGGGAACCAGAGGACACATATATACACATACTAATCAGGGGGAACCAGAGGACACATATATACACATAGTAATCAGGGGGAATGGGAACCAGAGGACACATATATACACATAGTAACCAGGGGGAAATGGGAACCAGAGGACACATATATACACATAGTAATCAGGGGGAATGGGAACCAGAGGACACATATATACACATACTAATCAGGGGGAATGGGAACCAGAGGACACATATATACACATAGTAATCAGGGGGAACCAGAGGACACATATATACACATACTAATCAGGGGGAATGGGAACCAGGGGACACATATATACACATAGTAATCAGGGGGAATGGGAACCAGAGGACACATATATACACATAGTAATCAGGGGAAATGGGAACCAGAGGACACATATATACACATACTAATCAGGGGGAACCAGAGGAGACATATATACACTTACTAATCAGGGGGAATGGGAACCAGAGGACACATATATACACATACTAACCAGGGGGAAATGGGAACCAGAGGACACATATATATACACATACTAATCAGGGGGAATGGGGAACAGAGGACACATATATACACATAGTAATCAGGGGGAATGGGAACCAGAGGACACATATATACACATACTAATCAGGGGGAATGGGAACCAGAGGACACATATATACACATACTAATCAGGGGGAAATGGGAACCAGAGGACACATATATACACATACTAATCAGGGGGAATGGGAACCAGAGGACACATATATACACATAGTAATCAGGGGGAAAGGGAACCAGGGGACACATATATACACATACTAATCAGGGGGAATGGGAACCAGGGGGCACATATATACACATAGTAATCAGGGGGAACCAGAGGACACATATATACACATCGTAATCAGGGGGAATGGGAACCAGAGGACACATATATACACATACTAACCAGGGGGAATGGGAACCAGAGGACACATATATACACATAGTAATCAGGGGAAATGGGAACCAGGGGACACATATATACACATAGTAACCAGGGGGAATGGGAACAGAGGACACATATATACACATAGTAATCAGGGGGGGAATGGGAACCAGGGGACACATATATACACATACTAATCAGGGGGAATGGGAACCAGAGGACACATATATACACATACTAACCAGGGGGAATGGGAACCAGAGGACACATATATACACATAGTAATCAGGGGGAATGGGAACCAGAGGACACATATATACACATACTAATCAGGGGGAAATGGGAACCAGAGGACACATACATACACATAGTAATCAGGGGGAAAGGGAACCAGGGGACACATATATACACATACTAATCAGGGGGATATGGGAACCAGAGGACACATATATACACATACTAATCAGGGGGAATGGGAACCAGAGGACACATATATACACATAGTAATCAGGGGGAATGGGAACCAGAGGACACATATATACACATAGTAATCAGGGGAAATGGGAACCAGAGGACACATATATACACATAGTAATCAGGGGGAACCAGGGGACACATATATACACATAGTAATCAGGGGGAATGGGAACCAGAGGACACATATATACACATACTAATCAGGGGGAATGGGAACCAGAGGACACATATATACACATAGTAATCATGGGGAATGGGAACCAGAGGACACATATATACACATACTAATCAGGGGGAACCAGAGGACACATATATACACATACTAACCAGGGGGAATGGGAACCAGAGGACACATATATACACATACTAATTTGGGGGAATGGGAACCAGAGGACACATATATACACATAGTAATCAGAGGGAATGGGAACCAGAGAACACATATATACACATAGTCATCAGGGGGAATGGGAACCAGAGGACACATATATACACATACTAATCAGGGGGAATGGGAACCAGAGGACACATATATACACATAGTAATCAGGGGGAATGGGAACCAGAGGACACATATATACACATAGTAATCAGGGGAAATGGGAACCAGGGGACGCATATATACACATACTAATCAGGGGGAATGGGAACCAGAGTGCACATATATACACATAGTAATCAGGGGGAATGGGAACCAGAGGACACATATATACACATACTAATCAGGGGGAAATGGGAACCAGAGGACACATATATACACATACTAATCAGGGGGAACCAGAGGACACATATATACACATACTAATCAGGGGGAACCAGAGGACACATATATACACATAGTAATCAGGGGGAATGGGAACCAGAGGACACATATATACACATAGTAATCAGGGGGAATGGGAACCAGATGACACATATATACACATAGTAATCAGGGGGAAATGGGAACCAGAGGGCACATATATACACATACTAATCAGGGGGAATGGGAACCAGAGGACACATATATACACATACTAATCAGGGGGAATGGGGAACCAGAGGACACATATATACACATAGTAATCAGGGGGAATGGGAACCAAGGGACATATATATACACAGAGTAATCAGGGGGAATGGGAACCAGAGGACACATATATACACATACTAATCAGGGGAAATGGGAACCAGAGGACACATATATACACATAGTAATCAGGGGGAACCAGGGGACACATATATACACATAGTAATCAGGGGGAATGGGAACCAGAGGACACATATATACACATACTAATCAGGGGGAATGGGAACCAGAGGACACATATATACACATAGTAATCAGGGGGAATGGGAACCAGAGGACACATATATACACATACTAATCAGGGGGAACCAGAGGACACATATATACACATAGTAATCAGGGGGGATGGGAACCAGGGGACACATATATACACATACTAACCAGGGGGAATGGGAACCAGAGGACACATATATACACATACTAATCAGGGGGAATGGGAACCAGAGGACACATATATACACATAGTAATCAGGGGGAATGGGAACCAGAGAACACATATATACACATAGTAATCAGGGGGAATGGGAACCAGAGGACACATATATACACATACTAATCAGGGGGAATGGGAACCAGAGGACACATATATACACATAGTAATCAGGGGGAATGGGAACCAGAGGACACATATATACACATAGTAATCAGGGGGAATGGGAACCAGGGGACGCATATATACACATACTAATCAGGGGGAATGGGAACCAGAGGGCACATATATACACATAGTAATCAGGGGGAATGGGAACCAGAGGACACATATATACACATACTAATCAGGGGGAAATGGGAACCAGAGGACACATATATACACATACTAATCAGGGGGAACCAGAGGACACATATATACACATACTAATCAGGGGGAACCAGAGGACACATATATACACATAGTAATCAGGGGGAATGGGAACCAGAGAACACATACATACACATAGTAATCAGGGGGAATGGGAACCAGAGGACACATATATACACATACTAATCAGGGGGAATGGGAACCAGAGGACGCATATATACACATACTAATCAGGGGGAATGGGAACCAGGGGACGCATATATACACATACTAATCAGGGGAAATGGGGAACCAGAGGACACATATATACACATACTAATCAGGGGGAAATGGGAACCAGAGGACACATATATACACATACTAATCAGGGGGAATGGGAACCAGAGGACACATATATACACATACTAATCAGGGGGAATGGGAACCAGAGGACACATATATACACATACTAATCAGGGGGAATGGGAACCAGAGGACACATATATACACATAATAATCAGGGGGAATGGGAACCAGAGGACACATATATACACATACTAATCAGGGGGAAATGGGAACCAGAGGGCACATATATACACATAGTAACCAGGGGGAAATGGGAACCAGAGGACACATATATACACATACTAATCAGGGGGAATGGGAACCAGAGGACACATATATACACATACTAATCAGGGGGAATGGGAACCAGAGGACACATATATACACATAGTAATCAGGGGGAATGGGAACCAGAGGACACATATATACACATACTAATCAGGGGGAATGGGAACCATGTGACACATATATACACATAGTAATCAGGGGGAACCAGAGGACACATATATACATATACTAATCAGGGGGAATGGGAACCAGAGGACACATATATACACATACTAATCAGGGGGAAATGGGAACCAGAGGACACATATATACACATACTAACCAGGGGGAATGGGAACCAGAGGACACATATATACACATACTAATCAGGGGGAATGGGAACCAGAGGACACATATATACACATACTAATCAGGGGGAATGGGAACCAGAGGACACATATATACACATACTAATCAGGGGGAATGGGAACCAGGGGACACATATATACACATAGTAATCAGTGGGAACCAGAGGACACATATATACACATACTAATCAGGGGGGAATGGGAACCAGAGGACACATATATACACATACTAATCAGGGGAAATGGGAACCAGAGGACACATATATACACATACTAATCAGGGGGAAATGGGAACCAGAGGACACATATATACACATACTAACCAGGGGGAATGGGAACCAGAGAACACATATATACACATAGTAATCAGGGGGAATGGGAACCAGAGGACACATATATACACATACTAATCAGGGGGAATGGGAACCAGAGGACGCATATATACACATACTAATCAGGGGGAATGGGAACCAGGGGACGCATATATACACATACTAATCAGGGGAAATGGGGAACCAGAGGACACATATATATACACATACTAATCAGGGGGAATGGGAACCAGAGGACACATATATACACATACTAATCAGGGGGAATGGGAACCAGAGGACACATATATACACATACTAATCAGGGGGAAATGGGAACCAGAGGACACATATATACACATACTAATCAGGGGGAAAAGGGAACCAGAGGACACATATATACACATACTAATCAGGGGGAATGGGAACCAGAGGACACATATATACACATACAAATCAGGGGGAATGGGGAACCAGAGGACACATATATACACATAGTAATCAGGGGGAATGGGAACCAGAGGACAACTATATACACATAGTAATCAGGGGGAAATGGGAACCAGAGGGCACATATATACACATACTAATCAGGGGGAATGGGAACCAGAGGACACATATATACACAGAGTAATCAGGGGGAATGGGAACCAGAGGACACATATATACACATACTTATCAGGGGAAATGGGAACCAGAGGACACATATATACACATAATAATCAGGGGGAATGGGAACCAGAGGAAACATAAATACACATACTAATCAGGGGGAATGGGAACCAGAGGACACATATATACACATACTAATCAGGGGGAAATGGGAACCAGAGGGCACATATATACACATAGTAACCAGGGGGAAATGGGAACCAGAGGACACATATATACACATACTAATCAGGGGGAATGGGAACCAGAGGACACATATATACACATACTAATCAGGGGGAATGGGAACCAGAGGACACATATATACACATAGTAATCAGGGGGAATGGGAACCAGAGGACACATATATACACCTACTAATCAGGGGGAATGGGAACCAGGGGACACATATATACACATAGTAATCAGGGGGAACCAGAGGACACATACAGTGGGGGAAAAAAGTATTTAGTCAGCCACCAATTGTGCAAGTTCTCCCAGTTAAAAAGATGAGAGAGGCCTGTAATTTTCATCATAGGTACACATCAACTATGACAGACAAATTTAGAAAAAAAAATCCAGAAAATCACATTGTAGGATTTTTAATGATTTTATTTGCAAATTATGGTGGAAAATAAGTATTTGGTCACCTACAAACAAGCAAGATTTCTGGCTCTCACAGACCTGTAACTTCTTCTTTAAGAGGCTCCTCTGTCCTCCACTCGTTACCTGTATTAATGGCACCTGTTTGAACTTGTTATCAGTATAAAAGACAACTGTCCACAACCTCAAACAGTCACACTCCAAACTCCACTATGGCCAAGACCAAAGAGCTGTCAAAGGACACCAGAAACAAAATTGTAGACCTGCACCAGGCTGGGAAGACTGAATCTGCAATAGGTAAGCAGCTTGGTTTGAAGAAATCAACTGTGGGAGCAATTATTAGGAAATGGAAGACATACAAGACCACTGATAATCTCCCTCGATCTGGGGCTCCACGCAAGATCTCACCCGTGGGGTCAAAATGATCACGTGAACGGTGAGCAAAAATCCCAGAACCACACGGGGGGACCTAGTAAATGACCTGCAGAGAGCTGGGACCAAAGTAGCAAAGCCTACCATCAGTAACACACTACGCCGCCAGGGACTCAAATCCTGCAGTGTGAGACGTGTCCCCCTGCTTAAGCCAGTACATGTCCAGGCCCGTCTGAAGTTTGCTAGAGTGCATTTGGATGATCCAGAAGAGGATTGGGAGAATGTCATATGGTCAGATGAAACCAAAATATAACTTTTTGGTAAAAACTCAACTCGTCGTGTTTGGAGGACAAAGAATGCTGAGTTGCATCCAAAGAACACCATACCTACTGTGAAGCATGGGGGTGGAAACATCATGCTTTGGGGCTGTTTTTCTGCAAAGGGACCAGGACGACTGATCCGTGTAAAGGAAAGAATGAATGGGGCCATGTATCGTGAGATTTTGAGTGAAAACCTCCTTCCATCAGCAAGGGCATTGAAGATGAAACGTGGCTGGGTCTTTCAGCATGACAATGATCCCAAACACACCGCCCGGGCAACGAAGGAGTGGCTTCGTAAGAAGCATTTCAAGGTCCTGGAGTGGACTAGCCAGTCTCCAGATCTCAACCCCATAGAAAATCTTTGGAGGGAGTTGAAAGTCTGTGTTGCCCAGCGACAGCCCCAAAACATCACTGCTCTAGAGGAGATCTGCATGGAGGAATGGGCCAAAATACCAGCAACAGTGTGTGAAAACCTTGTGAAGACTTACAGAAAACGTTTGACCTGTGTCATTGCCAACAAAGGGTATATAACAAAGTATTGAGAAACTTTTGTTATTGACCAAATACTTATTTTCCACCATAATTTGCAAATAAATTCATTAAAAATCCTACAATGTGATTTTCTGGAAATTTTTTTCTCATTTTGTCTGTCATAGTTGACGTGTACCTATGATGAAAATTACAGGCCTCTCTCATCTTTTTAAGTGGGAGAACTTGCACAATTGGTGGCTGACTAAATACTTTTTTTCCCCACTGTATATACACATACTAATCAGGGGGAATGGGAACCAGAGGACATATATATACACATACTAATCAGGGGAAATGGGAACCAGAGGACACATATATACACATACTAATCAGGGGGAAATGGGAACCAGAGGACACATATATACACATACTAACCAGGGGGAAGGGGAACCAGAGGACACATATATACACATACTAATCAGGGGGAATGGGAACCAGAAGACACATATATACACATACTAATCAGGGGGAATGGGAACCAGAGGACACATATATACACATACTAATCAGGGGGAATGGGAACCAGGGGACACATATATACACATAGTAATCAGAGGGAACCAGAGGACACATATATACACATACTAATCAGGGGGAAATGGGAACCAGAGGACACATATATACACATACTAATCAGGGGGAAATGGGAACCAGAGGACACATATATACACATACTAACCAGGGGGAATGGGAACCAGAGGACACATATATACACATACTAATCAGGGGGAATGGGGAACCAGAGGACACATATATACACATACTAATCAGGGGGAATGGGAACCAGGGGACACATATATACACATAGTAATCAGGGGGAACCAGAGGACACATATATACACATACTAATCAGGGGGAATGGGAACCAGAGGACACATATATACACATACTAATCAGGGGGAATGGGGAACAGAGGACACATATATACACATAGTAATCAGGGGGAATGGGAACCAGAGGACACATATATACACATACTAATCAGGGGGAACCAGAGGACACATATATACACATAGTAATCAGGGGAAATGGGAACCAGGGGACACATATATACACATACTAACCAGGGGGAAATGGGAACCAGAGGACACATATATACACATACTAATCAGGGGGAATGGGAACCAGAGGACACATATATACACATAGTAATCAGGGGGAATGGGAACCAGAGAACACATATATACACATAGTCATCAGGGGGAATGGGAACCAGAGGACACATATATACACATACTAATCAGGGGGAATGGGAACCAGAGGACACATATATACACATAGTAATCAGGGGGAATGGGAACCAGAGGACACATATATACACATAGTAATCAGGGGAAATGGGAACCAGGGGACGCATATATACACATACTAATCAGGGGGAATGGGAACCAGAGTGCACATATATACACATAGTAATCAGGGGGAATGGGAACCAGAGGACACATATATACACATACTAATCAGGGGGAAATGGGAACCAGAGGACACATATATACACAAACTAATCAGGGGGAACCAGAGGACACATATATACACATACTAATCAGGGGGAACCAGAGGACACATATATACACATAGTAATCAGGGGGAATGGGAACCAGAGGACACATATATACACATAGTAATCAGGGGGAATGGGAACCAGAGGACACATATATACACATAGTAATCAGGGGGAAATGGGAACCAGAGGGCACATATATACACATACTAATCAGGGGGAATGGGAACCAGAGGACACATATATACACATACTAATCAGGGGGAATGGGAACCAGAGGACACATATATACACATAGTAATCAGGGGGAATGGGAACCAAGGGACACATATATACACAGAGTAATCAGGGGGAATGGGAACCAGAGGACACATATATACACATACTAATCAGGGGAAATGCGAACCAGAGGACACATATATACACATAGTAATCAGGGGGAACCAGGGGACACATATATACACATATTAATCAGGGGGAATGGGAACCAGAGGACACATATATACACATAATAATCAGGGGGAATGGGAACCAGAGGACACATATATACAATTACTAATCAGGGGGAATGGGAACCAGAGGACACATATATACACATACTAATCAGGGGGAACCAGAGGACACATATATACACATAGTAATCAGGGGGGATGGGAACCAGGGGACACATATATACACATACTAACCAGGGGGAATGGGAACCAGAGGACACATATATACACATACTAATCAGGGGGAATGGGAACCAGAGGACACATATATACACATAGTAATCAGGGGGAATGGGAACCAGAGAACACATATATACACATAGTAATCAGGGGGAATGGGAACCAGAGGACACATATATACACATACTAATCAGGGGGAAATGGGAACCAGAGGACACATATATACACATACTAACCAGGGGGAATGGGAACCAGAGGACACATATATACACATACTAATCAGGGGGAATGGGAACCAGAGGACACATATATACACATACTAATCAGGGGGAATGGGAACCAGAGGACACATATATACACATACTAATCAGGGGGAATGGGAACCAGGGGACACATATATACACATAGTAATCAGGGGGAACCAGAGGACACATATATACACATACTAATCAGGGGGAATGGGAACCAGAGGACACATATATACACATACTAATCAGGGGAAATGGGAACCAGAGGACACATATATACACATACTAATCAGGGGGAAATGGGAACCAGAGGACACATATATACACATACTAACCAGGGGGAATGGGAACCAGAGAACACATATATACACATAGTAATCAGGGGGAATGGGAACCAGAGGACACATATATACACATACTAATCAGGGGGAATGGGAACCAGAGGACGCATATATACACATACTAATCAGGGGGAATGGGAACCAGGGGACGCATATATACACATACTAATCAGGGGAAATGGGGAACCAGAGGACACATATATACACATACTAATCAGGGGGAATGGGAACCAGAGGACACATATATACACATACTAATCAGGGGGAATGGGAAACAGAGGACACATATATACACATACTAATCAGGGTGAAATGGGAACCAGAGGACACATATATACACATACTAATCAGGGGGAAATGGGAACCAGAGGACACATATATACACATACTAATCAGGGGGAATGGGAACCAGAGGACACATATATACACATACTAATCAGGGGGAATGGGGAACCAGAGGACACATATATACACATAGTAATCAGGGGGAATGGGAACCAGAGGACACATATATACACATAGTAATCAGGGGGAAATGGGAACCAGAGGGCACATATATACACATACTAATCAGGGGGAATGGGAACCAGAGGACACATATATACACAGAGTAATCAGGGGGAATGGGAACCAGAGGACACATATATACACATACTTATCAGGGGAAATGGGAACCAGAGGACACATATATACACATAATAATCAGGGGGAATGGGAACCAGAGGACACATATATACACATACTAATCAGGGGGAATGGGAACCAGAGGACACATATATACACATACTAATCAGGGGGAAATGGGAACCAGAGGGCACATATATACACATAGTAACCAGGGGGAAATGGGAACCAGAGGACACATATATACACATACTAATCAGGGGGAATGGGAACCAGAGGACACATATATACACATCCTAATCAGGGGGAATGGGAACCAGAGGACACATATATACACATAGTAATCAGGGGGAATGGGAACCAGAGGACACATATATACACATACTAATCAGGGGGAATGGGAACCAGGGGACACATATATACACATAGTAATCAGGGGGAACCAGAGGACACATATATACACATACTAATCAGGGGGAATGGGAACCAGAGGACATATATATACACATACTAATCAGGGGAAATGGGAACCAGAGGACACATATATACACATACTAATCAGGGGGAAATGGGAACCAGAGGACACATATATACACATACTAACCAGGGGGAATGGGAACCAGAGGACACATACAGTGGGGAAAAAAAGTATTTAGTCAGCCACCAATTGTGCAAGTTCTCCCACTTAAAAGATGAGAGAGACCTGTAATTTTCATCATAGGTACATGTCAACTATGACAGACAAAATGAGAAAAAAAAATTCCAGAAAATCACATTGTAGGATTTTTAATGAATTTATTTGCAAATTATGGTGGAAAATAAGTATTTGGTCAATAACAAAAGTTTCTCAATACTTTGTTATATACCCTTTGTTGGCAATGACACAGGTCAAACTTTTTCTGTAAGTCTTCACAAGGTTTTCACACACTGTTGCTGGTATTTTGGCCCATTCCTCCATGCAGATCTCCTCTAGAGCAGTGATGTTTTGGGGCTGTTGCTGGGCAACACGGACTTTCAACTCCCTCCAAATATTTTCTATGGGGTTGAGATCTGGAGACTGGCTAGGCCACTCCAGGACCTTGAAATGCTTCTTATGAAGCCACTCCTTCGTTGCCCGGGCGGTGTGTTTGGGATCATTGTCATGCTGAAAGACCCAGCCACATTTCATCTTCAATGCCCTTGCTGATGGAAGGAGGTTTTCACTCAAAATCTCATGATACATGGTCCCATTCATTCTTTCTTTTACACGGATCAGTCGTCCTGGTCCTTTTGCAGAAAAACAGCCCCAAAGCATGATGTTTCCACCCCCATGCTTCACAGTAGGTATGGTGTTCTTTGGATGCAACTCAGCATTCTTTGTCCTCCAAACACGACGAGTTGAGTTTTTACCAAAAAAGTTCTATTTTGGTTTCATCTGACCATATGACATTCTCCCCAATCCTCTTCTGGATCATCCAAATGCACTCTAGCAAACTTCAGACGGGCCTGGACATGTACTGGCTTAAACAGGGGGACTGCAGGATTTGAGTCCCTGACGGCGTAGTGTGTTACTGATGGTAGGCTTTGCTACTTTGGTCCCAGCACTCTGCAGGTCATTCACTAGGTCCCCCCGTGTGGTTCTGGGATTTTTGCTCACCGTTCTTGTGATCATTTTGACCCCACGGGGTGAGATCTTGCGTGGAGCCCCAGATCGAGGGAGATTATCAGTGGTCTTGTATGTCTTCCATTTCCTAATAATTGCTCCCACAGTTGATTTCTTCAAACCAAGCTGCTTACCTATTGCAGATTCAGTCTTCCCAGCCTGGTGCAGGTCTACAATTTTGTTTCTGTTGTCCTTTGACAGCTCTTTGGTCTTGGCCATAGTGGAGTTTGGAGTGTGACTGTTTGAGGTTGTGGACAGGTTTCTTTTATACTGATAACAAGTTCAAACAGGTGCCATTAATACAGGTAACGAGTGGAGGACAGAGGAGCCTCTTAAAGAAGAAGTTACAGGTCTGTGAGAGCCAGAAATCTTGCTTGTTTGTAGGTGACCAAATACTTATTTTCCACCATAATTTGCAAATAAATTCATAAAAAATCCTACAATGTGATTTTCTGGAGAAAAAAAATCTCAGTTTGTCTGTCATAGTTGACGTGTACCTATGATGAAAATTACAGGCCTCTCTCATCTTTTTAAGTGGGAGAATTTGCACAATTGGTGGCTGACTAAATACTTTTTTCCCCCACTGTATATACACATACTAATCAGGGGGAATGGGAACCAGAGGACACATATATACACATACTAATCAGGGGGAATGGGAACCAGAGGACACATATATACACATACTAATCAGGGGGAATGGGAACCAGGGGACACATATATACACATAGTAATCAGGGGGAACCAGAGGACACATATATACACATACTAATCAGGGGGAATGGGAACCAGAGGACACATATATACACATACTAATCAGGGGAAATGGGAACCAGAGGACACATATATACACATACTAATCAGGGGGAAATGGGAACCAGAGGACACATATATACACATACTAACCAGGGGGAATGGGAACCAGAGGACACATATATACACATACTAATCAGGGGGAATGGGGAACCAGAGGACACATATATACACATACTAATCAGGGGGAATGGGAACCAGGGGACACATATATACACATAGTAATCAGGGGGAACCAGAGGACACATATATACACATACTAATCAGGGGGAATGGGAACCAGAGGACACATATATACACATACTAATCAGGGGGAATGGGGAACAGAGGACACATATATACACATAGTAATCAGGGGGAAATGGGAACCAGAGGGCACATATATACACATACTAATCAGGGGGAATGGGAACCAGAGGACACATATATACACAGAGTAATCAGGGGGAATGGGAACCAGAGGACACATATATACACATACTAATCAGGGGAAATGGGAACCAGAGGACACATATATACACATAATAATCAGGGGGAATGGGAACCAGAGGACACATATATACACATACTAATCAGGGGGAATGGGAACCAGAGGACACATATATACACATACTAATCAGGGGGAAATGGGAACCAGAGGGCACATATATACACATAGTAACCAGGGGGAAATGGGAACCAGAGGACACATATATACACATACTAATCAGGGGGGATGGGAACCAGATGACACATATATACACATACTAATCAGGGGGAATGGGAACCAGAGGACACATATATACACATACTAATCAGGGGGAATGGGAACCAGGGGACACATATATACACATAGTAATCAGGGGGAACCAGAGGACACATATATACACATACTAATCAGGGGGAATGGGAACCAGAGGACATATATATACACATACTAATCAGGGGAAATGGGAACCAGAGGACACATATATACACATACTAATCAGGGGGAAATGGGAACCAGAGGACACATATATACACATACTAACCAGGGGGAATGGGAACCAGAGGACACATTAATACACATACTAATCAGGGGGAATGGGAACCAGAGGACACATATATACACATACTAATCAGGGGGAATGGGGAACCAGAGGACACATATATACACATACTAATCAGGGGGAATGGGAACCAGAGGACACATATATACACATACTAATCAGGGGAAATGGGAACCAGAGGACACATATATACACATACTAATCAGGGGGAAATGGGAACCAGAGGACACATATATACACATACTAACCAGGGGGAATGGGAACCAGAGGACACATATATACACATACTAATCAGGGGGAATGGGAAACCAGAGGACACATATATACACATACTAATCAGGGGGAATGGGAACCAGATGACACATATATACACATACTAATCAGGGGGAACCAGAGGACACATATATACACATACTAATCAGGGGAAATGGGAACCAGAGGACACATATATACACATACTAATCAGGGGGAACCAGAGGACACATATATACACATACTAATCAGGGGGAAATGGGAACCAGGTGTGTGTATTGAGACAAGATGATCTGTTTGTTTTCAGGTTCCAGAGTTCCGGAATTCTTGTCTCCTAAACAAGGTACGTATCGTTTTTAGATTTATATTTTTCATCTTATATTTCGAAATAATAACTTACTCTAAAAAATAAAAAATAACAATTTTGAAATAAAAAAACCTGAAAAAAATAAATATTACAAATAAAATAAAAATAACAAAACAAATATTGTAAAGTGGTTGTCCCACTGGCTATCATAAGTTGAATGCACCAATTTGTAAGTGGCTCTGGATAAGAGCGTCTGCTAAATGATGTAAATGTAAAATGAAATTAAGTCCAGCATTTTTCTGTTTTTATCCACCTTGCTCTAGGGTGGTGTCTTTGTTAATGTTGTCGGTGTTTTGTTTTGTAGAATGTTTTCTTCTAGCATTTGGTAATATGTTTTTATGTAGTGTAACCTTCTCTTCTGAGGAACTTGAGTTCGGATTTAATATGTACAGTGCCTTCAGAAAGTATTCAAACCCCTTGACTTTTTCGAAATGTTGTTGTGTTACAAAGTTGGATTAAAATTGGTTTAATGGTCATTTTTTGGCAACGATCTACAAAAAATATTCTAATGTCAAAGTGGAAAAACATTATTATTATTCATTTTAAAAAAGAAATAAAAAAATAATATAGTGCATTTGAAAAGTATTCAGACCCCTTGACTTTATCCACATTTTGTTATGTTACAGCCTTATTCTAAAATGGATTAAAACATTTTGTTGTTGTCAATCTACACACAACACCCCATAATGACAAAGCAAAAACAGGTTTTCAGAAATGTTTGCAAATGTATAAAAAAAACAAAACAGAACAATAACATTTACATAAGTATTCAGACCCTTTCCTCAGTACTTTGTTGAAGCACCTTTGGCAGCGATTACAGACTCGAGTCTTCTTTGGTATGACGCTACAAGCTTGGCACACCTGTATTTGGGGAGTTTCTCCCATTCTTCTCTGCAGATCCTCTCAAGCTCTGTCAGGTTGGATGGGGAGCGTCGCTGTACAGCCATTTTCAGGTCTCTCCAGAGATGTTTGATCGGGTTTAAGTCCGGGCTCTGAATGGGCCACTCAAGGACATTCAGAGACTTGTCCCGAAGCCACTCCTGCGTTGTCTTGGCTGTGTGCTTAGGGTCATCGTCCTGTTGGAATGTGAACCTTCACCCCAGTCTGAGGTCCTGAGCACACTGGAACAGGTTTTCATCAAGGATCTCTCTGTACTTTGCTCCGTTCATCTTTCCCTCGATCCTGACTAGTCTCCCAGTCCCTGCCGCTGAAAAACATCCCCACAGCATGATTCTGCCACCACCATGCTTCACCGTAGGGATGGTGCCAGGTTTCCTCCAGACATGAGGCTTGGCATTCAGGCCAAAGAGTTCAATATTGGTTTCATCAAACCAGGGAATCCTGTTTCTCATGGTCTGAGAGTCTTTAGGTGCCTTTTGGCAAACTCCAAGCGGGCTGTCATGTGCCTTTTACTGAGGAGTGGCTTCCGTCTGGCCACTCTACCATAAAGGCCTGATTGGTAGAGTGCTGCAGAGATGGTTGTCCTTCTGGAAGGTTCTCCCATCTCCACAGAGGAACTCTGGAGTTCTTGGTCACCTCCCTGACCAAGGCCCTTCACCCACGATTGCTCAGTTTGGCCGGGCGGCCAGCTCTAGGAAGAGTCTTGGTGGTTCCAAACTTCTTCCATTTAAGAATGATGGAGGCCACTGTGTTCTTGGGGACCTTCAATGCTGCAGACATTTTTGGTACCCACCCCCCAGATCTGTGCCTTGACAAAATCCTGTTTCAGAGATCTACAGACAATTCCTTCGACCTCATGGCTTGGGTTTTGCTCTGACATGCACTGTCAACTGTGGGACCTTATATAGACAGGGGTGTGCCTTTCCAAATCATGTCCAATCAATTGAATTTACCACAGGTGAACTTCAATCAAGTTGTAGAAACATCTCAAGGATGATCAATGGAAACAGGATGCACCTGAGCTCAATTTCGAGTCTCATAGCAAAGGATCTGAATACTTATGTAAATAAGGTATTTATGTTTTTTATTTTTCATAATTTTGAAAAAAAGTGTAAAAACCTGTTTTTGCTTTGCCATTATGGGGTATTGTGTTTAGATTGATGAGGAAAACATTTTATTTAATTGATTTTAGAATTAGGCTGTGACGTAACAAAATGTGGAAAAAGGGGAAGTGGTCTGAATCCTCTCAGAATGCACTGTATATCTTGATTAGATTAGTATTCAACCCCCTGAGTCAATACATGTTAGAATCACCTTTGACAGTGATTACAGCTGTGAGTCTTTCTGGGTAAGTGTCTAAGAGTTTTGCATACCTGGATTGTCGCATTGTTTGTAACAGCGATTACTCACCTCGAACTGGACAAATATTTATTTCTTTAATGTGTCCGATGAGAAGGATATACTGTACTATACCTAGACCCACTCCAATTCGCATACCGCCCCAACAGATCCACCGATCTCAATCGCACTACACACTGCCCTTTCCCACCTGGACAAAAGGAACACCTATGTAAGAATGCTATTCATTGACTGCAGCTCAGCGTTCAACACCATAGTACCCACAAAGCTCATCACTAAGCTAAGGACCCTGAGACTAAACACCTCCCTCTGCAACTGGATCCTGGACTTCCTGATGGGCATCCCCCAGGTGGTAAGGGTAGGTAACAACACATCTGCCACGCTGATCCTCAACACGCGGGCCTCTCAGGGGTGCAGGACCTCAATACCAGGCGGTGTCAGAGGAAGGTCATAAAAATTGTCATAGACTCCAGCCACCCTAGTCATAGACTGTTTTCTCTGCTACCGCACAGCAAGCGGTACCGGAATGCTAAGTCTAAAGACTGCTGAACATTTAATCAAATGACCACCCAGACTATTTAGATTGACACCTCCCCCCTTTGTTTTTACACTGCTGCTACTCACTGTTTATTATCTATCTATAGTCACTTTACCCCTACCTACATGTACAAATTACCTCGACTAACCTGTACCCCCGCACATTGACTCGGTACCGGCACCCCCTGTATATAGCCTCGTTATTGTTATTTTATTGTGTTACTTTAGATTTTAGATTTTCAAGCCGATTTAAGTCAAAACTGTAACTAGGCCACTCAGGAACATTCGGTGTCATCTTGGTAAGCAACGCCAGTGTATATTTGGCCTTGTGTTTTAGGCTAATTGTGACGAGGTGTGACTAAAGGAGGCAGGTGAAGTGGAGGGACGTATATACCCCTGGCGCAGGGACTCGGTGACGTATGTTTCCATAGCCTCCGTTTCAGCCTGCGACAGGGGATTCACATGACTCCTGGGAGGTACAGCGTCTACCCGAAGGTTTATCGCGCAATCCCCCTCCTGATGAGGTGGTAATTTTGTCGCTTGTGTCTTGGAAAATGCGAGCGCCAGATCATGGTATTCGGGGGGAATGCGCACGGTGGGGGTACCGTCTGGACTTTCCACCGTGGTCGCACCAACGGAAACACCTAGACACCTACCCGGACACTCACGCGACCACCCTGTAAGAACCTTCTGCGGCCATGAGAAATTGGGGTTGTGAAGGGCTAACCATGGGATACCCAAGACTACAGGGTAAGCAGGAGACTCAATAATCATAAAGGTGATCTGCTCAACATGCGTCTCCTGCGTAATCATGGTGACTGGTACAGTAACCTCCTTAACCAACCAAGACCCTAATGGTCGACTATCAAGTGCTCTGATGGGGAGTGGAATGGATAGGGAAACCAATGAAATGCCTTGACGGCGTGCAAATGCCCTGTCCATAAAGTTCCCAGCTGCGCCTGAATCGACTAGCGCCCTACACTAGGAAACTACCAGGTGATCGGGAAAGGAGATAGATAGGGACAGTGCGCCGCAAAGGGCTCTGAACAAGTTTGGGTGTTCGTTACCTGGGGTGATGCGTGAGTACCCTGCCTACCGCCTCCAGACCCAAAAGAACGTTGACTGCGACGTGAGGTGGATTGTCCCTTCGTGCCACCAGAGTGGCACTGTCGCTGACCTCCTGCGCTCTCTCGACCGGTGGCTCCCCCCAGCTCCATCTGCTCGGGGTCAAAGTCGTCCGGAGTGGGAACGGGCAGACCCCTACCAGGACGTCCTCTTGCTGCTAGCAGATTGTCCAGCCAGATGGCCATGTCCACCAGTTGGAAGAACGATAGCATGGCATCACGGCAGGCTAGCTCCCGTCGGACGTCCTCCCTTAGGTGGCACCGGAAATGGTCGATCAGGGCCCGCTCGTTCCACCAGGACCCCGCTGCCTGTGTCCGGAACTCCAGCGCTTTGTCCTGTGCGGTCCTCGTCCCCTGCCTCAGATGGACCAGTCGTTCGCCCGCCTCTCGACCCTCAGGCGGGTGATCAAAAACGGCCCGAAAGAGGCGAGCAAACTCCCCGTAGTCCTCCAACGTGGTGTGGAACGAGAGAGGTGCCGCGTTGGAGGACTACGGGGAGTTTGCTCGCCTCTTTCGGGCCGTTTTTTTGTTGTTGCCGTGATGCCACTCCAGGGCTCTCCCACAAAGGCAGGAAATGAGGACGGATAACTTCTCCTGCTCCAGTGGCGCCGGCCTGATGCTGGAGAAATACAGCTAGAGTTGGAGCATAAATCCCTTACATCGCGCTGCCGCCCCATCAAACGCCAGTGGCCCGGGATATCTGGATCCCACAAGGGACTGGGGTGTAGGTAGCTGGACCCGGTTGACCAGCTGGTCTCGATAGATCAGGTCCTCTCCTCTCCAGGCGTTCTACTACCTGAAGAACCCGATCCATCGCTTCCCCCAAGCTGGCCAGCATCGAGGAATGCTCCTGGACCCTTGCCACAACTCCAGGCATGCGGTCTTCTCCTGCTGACTCCATATCAGATCAGGTGAGTGATTCTGTGGCGAGGTGTGAATGAAGGAGTCAGGCGCAGGAGGTAAAACACCGAAGTCCAGAGTTTATTCCGTTTACATAAATCAAACACTCCCAGCGTCAACACGAAACTATAACAAGGGAAACATTCCACCTTGGCAAGTACATATAGAAGAGTAGCTCAACCGAGCTCCTCACTCTCACAATAAACAATCACTCACAAAGACAAGGGGAACAGAGGGAACACTTATACACATACTAATTAGGGGAATGAGCACCAGGTGTGTGTGATTGACAAGAAATGACAAGTGGAGTGATGAGAATGGGATCGGCAGTAGCTAGTACTCCGGTGACGATGAACGCCGAAGCCTACCCGAACCAGGAGGCGGGGCAGCCTCGGCGGAAGTCGTGACACTAATGTCCTGCTGAAAGGTGAATTTGTCTCTCAGCCACCACCATGCTTGAAAATAGAGTAGTACTCAGTGATGTTTTGTGTTGGATTTGCCCCAAACATAATGCTTTATATTCAGGACATAGAGTTAATTTCTTTGCCACATTTTTTTGCAGTTTTACTTTAGTGCCCTGTTATTTTTATTCTGTACAGGCTTTCTTCTTTTCACTCTGTCATTTAGGTTAGTATTGTGGAGTAACTACAATGATGTTGATCCATCCTCAGTTGTCTCCTATCACTGTCACACTCTGGCCTTAGTTATCTTTGTTTTCATTAATGTTTTAGTTAGGTCAGGGTGTGACATGGTGAAGTATGTGTTTTGGTTTGTCTAGGTGTTTGTAGGTTTAATGGGGTAATGTCTTGTCTAGGTGTTTGTATGTTGATGGCTGCCTGGATTGGTTCTCAATTGGAGACAGCTGTGGTTTATTGTCTCTAATTGGGAGCCATATTTAAGGCAGCCATGGGCAGCATGTGTTTGTGGGTAATTGTCTATGTTGAACGTTTGTTGCTTGTCTGTGCACTTACGTTATTTAGCTTCACGGTCGTTTGTTGTTTTGTTAGTTTTTGGATAGTGTTCGGTTTCGTGTTTTTCTCTCTTCCTTAAATAAGAGATGTATTTTGCACACGCTGCGCCTTGGTCCAATATCTCACAAGAAGACGATCGTGACAGAATTACCCACCATACCAGGACCAAGCAGCGTGTCCAGGAGCCAAGGGTCTGGACATGGGAGGAGATTGTGGACGGTAAAGGGTCTTGGACTTGGGAGGAGATCCTGGATGGGATGGATCGCCGGCCATGGAGTGAAACAGTGGAGAGGCGACTGAGAGAGGAGCAACGGCGTCAGCAGGGCCATCGTCGGAAGGACGAGAGGCAACCCCCAAAAAAGTTTTTTGGGGGGCACATGGCTTAGGGCGGCTGGGCAGCAGGAGGCTGCCACAGGGAGACGTGGAGAGAAGGCTACCGGATTACGGGAGCCATTGGCGAGTAGAGGGAGGGAAGTAGTTGAGGCACGGCGTAAGAGACTGAGGTGTGTTACCAGTCCGGTCCGGCCCGTTCCTGATCCCCGGTTAAGGCCAGTGGTGTGTGTTCCCAGTACGGACCGGCCTGTTCCTACTCCACGCATCAAGCCCACGGTGTGCGTCGCCAGTCCAGCCCGGTCGGTTCCTGTTCCACGTACTAAGCCTAAGGTGTGCGTCGCCAGCCCAGCCCGACCTGTTCCTACTCCACGCATCAAGCCCACGGTGTGCGTCGCCAGTCCAGCCCGGCCGGTTCCTGCTCCACGTACTAAGCCTAAGGTGTGCGTCGCCAGCCCGGCCCGGCCTGTTCCTGCTCCACGTACGAAGCCTACGGTGTGCGTGGCCAGCCCAGCCCGGCCTGTTCCTGCTCCACGTACGAAGCCTACGGTGTGCGTGGCCAGCCCAGCCCGGCCTGTTCCTGCTCCACGTACTAAGCCTAAGGTGTGCGTCGCCAGCCCGGCCCGGCCTGTTCCTGCTCCACGCACGAAGCCTACGGTGTGCGTGGCCAGCCCAGCCCGGCCTGTTCCTGCTCCACGTACTAAGCCTAAGGTGTGCGTCGCCAGCCCAGCCCGGCCTGTTCCTGCTCCACGTACGAAGCCTACGGTGTGCGTGGCCAGCCCAGCCCGGCCTGTTCCTGCTCCACGTACTAAGCCTAATGTGTGCGTCGCCAGCCCAGCCCGGCCTGTTCCTGCTCAACGCACTAGCCCTGAGATGCGTGTCCTCAGCCCGGGACCACCAGTTCCGGCACCACGCACTAGGCCTTATGTGCGTCCCCAGGGTCCAGCATGCCCTGTTCCTTCTCCCCGCACTAGCCCTGAGATGCGTGTCCTCAGCCCGGTACCTCCAGTTCCGGCACCACGCACCAGGCCTATAGTGCGTCTCGGCCGGCCAGAGTCTGCCGTCTGCCCAACGGCGCCTGAACTGCCCGTCTGCCCAACGGCGCTTGAACTGCCCGTCTGCCCAACGGCGCCTGAACTGCCCGTCTGCCCAACGCCGTCTGAACTGTCCGTCTGCCAAGCGCTGCATGAACTGCCCGTCTGTACTGAGCCTGCTAAGCCGCCCGTCTGCCATGAGCCTTCAGAGCCGTCTGCCAGACCGGAGCCACTAAAGCCTTCCGCCAGACCGGAGCCG
Organism: Coregonus clupeaformis; assembly: GCF_020615455.1. Classification (NCBI taxonomy): domain Eukaryota; kingdom Metazoa; phylum Chordata; class Actinopteri; order Salmoniformes; family Salmonidae; genus Coregonus; species Coregonus clupeaformis. The sequence goes on from NC_059230.1 coordinate 10,274,383, forward strand.
CTAAAGCCTTCCGCCAGACAGGAGCCGCTAGAGCCTTCCGCCAGACAGGAGCAGCCGAAGCCTTCCGCCAGACCGGAGCCGCTAAGGCCTTCCGCCAGACAGGATCGGCCAGAGCCTTCCGCCAGCCATGAGCAGCCAGATCCGTCAGCCAGCCATGAGCAGCCAGATCCTTCAGCCAGCCATGAGCAGCCAGATCCGTCAGCCAGCCATGAGCAGCCAGATCCTTCAGCCAGCCATGAGCAGCCAGATCCGTCAGCCAGCCATGAGCAGCCAGATCCTTCAGCCAGCCATGAACAGCCAGATCCGTCAGCCAGCCATGAGCAGCCAGATTCGTCAGCCAGCCATGAGCAGCCAGATCCGTCAGCCAGCCATGAGCCGTCCAGCCAGGATCCGCCAGAGCCGTCCAGACAGGATCAGCCAGAGCCTTCCGCCAGACAGGATCAGCCAGAGCCTTCCGCCAGACAGGATCAGCCAGAGCCTTCCGCCAGACAGGATCCGCCAGAGCCGTCCAGACAGGATCCGCCAGAGCCGTCCAGACAGGATCAGCCAGAGCCTTCCGCCAGACAGGATCAGCCAGAGCCTTCCGCCAGACAGGATCCGCCAGAGCCGTCCAGCCAGGATCCGCCAGAGCCGTCCAGCCGGGATCCGCCAGAGCCGTCCAGCCAGGTTCCGCCAGCCAGCCAGGATCCGCCAGAGCCAGCCAGCCAGGATCCGCCATTTAGCCCGGTGCTGCCCCTTATCCTGGTGCTGCCCCTTATCCTGGTGCTGCTCCTTATCCTGGTGCTGCCCCTTATCCTGGTGCTGCCCCTTAGTCCGGTGCTGCCCCTTAGTCCTGTGCTGCCTCTTAGTCCGGTGCTGTCCCTTAATCCAGTGGGGTTAAGTTGGAGGGTGGTCATTTGGAGGAGGCTACGAAAGCGGGTAGTGACTATGGTGGGGTGGGGACCACGACCAGTGCCAGAGCCGCCACCGTGGACAGACGCCCACCCAGACCCTCCCCTAGACTTTATGCTGGTGCGCCCGGAGTTCGCACCTTAAGGGGGGGGGTTATGTCACACTCTGGCCTTAGTTATCTTTGTTTTCATTAATGTTTTAGTTAGGTCAGGGTGTGACATGGTGAAGTATGTGTTTTGGTTTGTCTAGGTGTTTGTAGGTTTAATGGGGTAATGTCTTGTCTAGGTGTTTGTATGTTGATGGCTGCCTGGATTGGTTCTCAATTGGAGACAGCTGTGGTTTATTGTCTCTAATTGGGAGCCATATTTAAGGCAGCCATGGGCAGCATGTGTTTGTGGGTAATTGTCTATGTTGAACGTTTGTTGCTTGTCTGTGCACTTACGTTATTTAGCTTCACGGTCGTTTGTTGTTTTGTTAGTTTTTGGATAGTGTTCGGTTTCGTGTTTTTCTCTCTTCCTTAAATAAGAGATGTATTTTGCACACGCTGCGCCTTGGTCCAATATCTCACAAGAAGACGATCGTGACAATCACAGCCAATAATCTCTGTAACTGTTTTAAAGTCACCATTGGCCTCATGGTGAAATCCCTGAGTGGTTTCCTTCCTCTCCGGCAACTGAGTTAGGAAGGATGCCTGTATCTTTGTAGTGGCTGGGTGTATTGATACACCATCCAAAGTGTAATTAATCACTTCACCATGCTCAAAGGGATATTCAATGTCTGCTTTTTTATTTTGACCCATCTACCAATAGGTGCCCTTATTTGCAAGGCATTGGAAAACCTCCCTGGTCTTTGTGGTTGAATCTGTGTTTGGAATTCACTGCTCGACTGAGGGACCTTACAGATAATTGTATGTGTGGGGTACAGAGATGAGGTAGTCATTCAGAAATCATGTTAAACAGGGGTTGAATACTTATTGACTCAAGGCATTTCAGCTTTTCATTTTTTATTTATTTCAACAAAATTCTAAAAACATAATTCCACTTTGAAATTATGGGGTATTGTGTGTAGGCCAGTGACACAACATCTCTGTTTAATCCATTTTAAATTCATGCTGTAACACAACAAAATGTGGAAAAAGTCACTTTCTGAAGGCACTGTATGTGTGTTACAGTCTGTAAGTAGGCAGAAGTATCAGAACTCAGGATAAGACCCAGATGCAGACAGTTCGAATCACAGATGTTTATTAACAAAACAGGGGGCAGGCAGACGACAGGTCAAGGGCAGGCAGAGGTCAGTAATCCAGGGCAGGGTCAGACAGGTACAGAACAGCAGGCAGGCTCAGGGTCAGGGCAGGCAGAGGTCAGTAATCCAGGGCAGGGTCAGACAGGTACAGAACAGCAGGCAGGCTCAGGGTCAGGGCAGGCAGAACCGGAAAAACAGGATCTAGAGAGAAACAGGAGTAAAAACACGCTTGACGAGACAAGACGAACTGGCAACAGACAAACAGAAAACACTGGTATAAATACACAGGGGATAACGGGGAAGATGGGCGACACCTAGAGGGGTTGGAGACAAGCACAAAGACAGGTGAAACAGATCAGGGTGTGACACAGAAGTATGTGAGTATTATATGTGTAGTATGTGTGTAGTGTATATATATATATATATATATAAATATTTATTCATAAATAAACTGGTGCAGTACCTCCACCTAATAAGTAATACACTGCTCAAAAAACTAAAGGGAACACTTAAACAACACAATGTAACTCCAAGTCAATCACACTTCTGTGAAATCAAACTGTCCACTTAGGAAGCAACACTGATTGACAATACATTTCACATGCTGTTGTGCAAATGGGATAGACAGCAGGTGGAAAGTATAGGCAATTAGCAAGACACCCCCAATAAAGGACTGGTTTTGCAGGTGGTGACCACAGACCACTTCTCAGTTCCTATGCTTCCTGGCTGATGTTTTGGTCACTTTTGAATGCTGGCGGTGCTTTCACTCTAGTGGTAGCATGAGATGGAGTCTACAACCCACACAAGTGGTTCAGGTAGTGCAGCTCATCCAGGATGGCACATCAATGCGAGCTGTGGCAAGAAGGTTTGCTGTGTCTGTCAGCGTTGTGTCCAGAGCATGGAGGCGCTACCAGGAGACAGGCCAGTACATCAGGAGACGTTGAGGAGGTTGTAGGAGGGCAACAACCCAGCAGCAGGACTGCTACCTCCGCCTTTGTGCAAGGAGGAGCAGGAGGAGCACTGTCAGAGCCCTGCAAAATGACCTCCAGCAGGCCACAAATGTGCATGTGTCTGCTCAAACGGTCAGATACAGACTCCATGAGGGTAGTATGAGGGCCCGACGTCCACAGGTGGGGGTTGTGCTTACAGCCCAACACCGTGCAGGACGTTTGGCATTTGCCAGAGAACACCAATATTGGCAAATTCGCCACTGGCGCACTGTGCTCTTCACAGATGAAAGCAGGTTCACACTGAGCACATGTGACAGACGTGACAGAGTCTGGAGACGCCGTGGAGAACGTTCTGCTGCCTGCAACATCCTCCAGCATGACCGGTTTGGCGGTGGGTCAGTCATGGTGTGGGGTGGCATTTCTTTGGGGGGCCGCACAGCCCTCCATGTGCTCGCCAGAGTTAGCCTGACTGCCATTAGGTACCGAGATGAGATCCTCAGACCCCTTGTGAGACCATATGCTGGTGCGGTTGGCCCTGGGTTCCTCCTAATGCAAGACAATGCTAGACCTCATGTGGCTGGAGTGTGTCAGCAGTTCCTGCAAGAGGAAGGCATTGATGCTATGGACTGGCACGCCCGTTCCCCAGACCTGAATCCAATTGAGCACATCTGGGACATCATGTCTCGCTCCATCCACCAACGCCACGTTGCACCACAGACTGTCCAGGAGTTGGCGGATGCTTTAGTCCAGGTCTGGGAGGAGATCCCTCAGGAGACCATCCGCCACCTCATCAGGAGCATGCCCAGGCGTTGTAGGAAGGTCATACAGGCAAGTGGAGGCCACACACACTACTGAGCCTCATTTTGACTTGTTTTAAGGACATTACATCAAAGTTGGATCAGCCTGTAGTGTGGTTTTCCACTTTAAATTTGAGGGTGACTCCAAATCCAGACGTCCATGGGTTGATACATTTGATTTCCATTGATAATTTTTGTGTGATTTTGTTGCCAGCACATTCAACTATGTAAAGAAAAAAGTATTTAATAAGATTATTTCATTCATTCAGATCTAGGATGTGTTATTTTAGTGTTCCCTTAATTTTTTTTGAGCAGTGTATATCCCTAAAAAATATATGGTTTAGCTTCTAGGAAATAGAATTGACCTATACTGTATAGCGAACTACACCCTTAAAGGTCAACTGCCTTTTTGAACCAACTATTAAAGGTCAACTGCCCCTTAGAACCAACTATTAAAGGTCAACTGCCACTTAGAACCAACTATTAAAGGTCAATTGCCACTTAGAACCAACTATTAAAGGTCAACTGCCCCTTAGAACCAACTATTAAAGGTCAACTGCCACTTAGAAACAACTATTAAAGGTCAACTGCCCCTTAGAACCAACTATTAAAGGTCAACTGCCACTTAGAACCAACTATTAAAGGTCAATTGCCACTTAGAACCAACTATTAAAGGTCAACTGCCCCTTAGAACCAACTATTAAAGGTCAACTGCCACTTAGAAACAACTATTAAAGGTCAACTGCCACTTAGAACCAACTATTAAAGGTCAACTGCCACTTAGAACCAACTATTAAAGGTCAACTGCCACTTAGAACCAACTATTAAAGGTCAACTGCCCCTTAGAACCAACTATTAAAGGTCAACTGCCCCTTAGAACCAACTATTAAAGGTCAACTGCCCCTTAGAACCAACTATTAAAGGTCAAATGCCACTTAGAACCAACTATTAAAGGTCAACTGCCACTTAGAACCAACTATTAAAGGTCAAATGCCACTTAGAACCAACTATTAAAGGTCAACTGCCACTTAGAACCAACTATTAAAGGTCAACTGCCACTTAGAACCAACTATTAAAGGTCAACTGCCACTTAGAACCAACTATTAAAGGTCAACTGCCACTTAGAACCAACTATTAAAGGTCAACTGCCCCTTAGAACCAACTATTAAAGGTCAACTGCCCCTTAGAACCAACTATTAAAGGTCAACTGCCACTTAGAACCAACTATTAAAGGTCAACTGCCACTTAGAACCAACTATTAAAGGTCAACTGCCACTTAGAACCAACTATTAAAGGTCAACTGCCCCTTAGAACCAACTATTAAAGGTCAACTGCCCCTTAGAACCAACTATTAAAGGTCAACTGCCACTTAGAACCAACTATTAAAGGTCAACTGCCACTTAGAACCAACTATTAAAGGTCAAATGCCACTTAGAACCAACTATTAAAGGTCAACTGCCCCTTAGAACCAACTATTAAAGGTCAAATGCCACTTAGAACCAACAATTAAAGGTCAACTGCCACTTAGAACCAACTATTAAAGGTCAACTGCCACTTAGAACCAACTATTAAAGGTCAACTGCCCCTTAGAACCAACTATTAAAGGTCAACTGCCCCTTAGAACCAACTATTAAAGGTCAACTGCCACTTAGAACCAACTATTAAAGGTCAACTGCCACTTAGAACCAACTATTAAAGGTCAACTGCCACTTAGAACCAACTATTAAAGGTCAACTGCCACTTAGAACCAACTATTAAAGGTCAACTGCCACTTAGAACCAACTATTAAAGGTCAACTGCCACTTAGAACCAACTATTAAAGGTCAACTGCCACTTAGAACCAACTATTAAAGGTCAACTGCCCCTTAGAACCAACTATTAAAGGTCAACTGCCACTTAGAACCAACTATTAAAGGTCAACTGCCACTTAGAACCAACTCCTCTGGTTTTAAACGGCCTACGTGGCATCGATATAAGTCAGAAAGATTTATTCCAGTGTCTAAATGGGCTACAGATCATTTTGGTAATGAAGTCAGTCTTGTCCAAAACAGAGTTTTGTAAGTGAGTTTGTCACGACTTACTGTGGGGTTGGGTTACATGCCCACTTCTGCCAGTGAGGGGATTCTATTAGGCTGGCCAAGGCTCCCGGGTAGCCGTAGTTTTCACCTCCCAGGTAGCCGTAGTTTGCACCTCCCGGGTAGCCGTAGTTTGCACCTCCCAGGTAGCCGTAGTTTGCACCTCCCGGGTAGCCGTAGTTTGCACCTCCCGGGTAGCCGTAGTTTGCACCTCCCGGGTAGCCGTAGTTTGCACCTCCCGGGTAGCCGTAGTTTGCACCTCCCGGGTAGCCGTAGTTTGCACCTCCCGGGTAGCCGTAGTTTGCACCGGGTGAAAAGTGATTGCATTCGTTTTGGAACCGGGCTGCCTCCCGTTCTGGCCGATGGCGAAGTCGGCTTAAAACAAAAGTGAAGTAGGTGGAGTAATTAGTAGGATTCTGTGTTTTCACATGCAAAGTGATTGCTTTTGATAAAATCTGCCTTCCTAATTAAAACTATTTTGAAAATTCTAACATATATATTGGTGGAAAAGAGATGTTGTATGTTTCTGAACGATGGATCATGTTGCCTGGTTGATAACATAACCAAGAGGTGCTGTTTGATTTGAGCAGAGCGCTCCTCCCACACCGGCTCCGCCCTCATAGACCAGTTCAACCCGGGCCAGCTTAATTGAACTCTGACATTGATGCACAATTGCCCAGAGACAACACGTTGTGGTCTGCATATGGGTGCAACACACACATTTCGCTCTGCAAGAAATGAGTGAAAATGGACTTCCATAAAGTGCAAACTTTCCAATGCATTTCAACAATATAACCAGGAATGGATTACATCCGACAAGGTGACTTCTGCTGCCTGCTAACCGTCAAACCACTGGCGTTGGTGAGTATGTTAGCTAGGTAGATACCTGGTATAAGCTAGTAGCTATCTCTGGTTATACAACATTATTTGATAACGCTAGCGAGCCAGGCTAGCTATGATACCACAGATTAAAGGGGAACAATACTGTAGCTAGCTAAATACATCAAGTTAACGCGTAATGTAGCATGTCAGGTGTCTCCCGAGTTGCGCAGCGTTCCATGGCACTGCATCGCAGTGCTTGAGGCGTCACTACAGACCCGGGTTCGATCCCAGGCTGTGTCACAGCCGGCTGTGATCGGGAGACCCATGAGGCATCACTACAGACCCGGGTTCGATCCCAGGCTGTGTCACAGCCGGCTGTGATCGGGAGACCCATGAGGCGGCGCACAATTGGCCCAGCGTCGTCCGGGTTAGGGGAGGGTTTGGCCGGACGGGATGTCCTCGTACCTTCGCACTCTAGTGACTCCTTGTGGCGGGCCGGGCGCCTGCAAGCTGACCTTGGATCCTCCGACACATTGGTGCGGCTGGCTTCTGGGTTAAGCGAGCAGTGTGTCAATAAGCAGTGCAGCGAAGGGACAAGATTGTAACTACCAATTGGATATCACGAAATTGGGGAGGAAATGGGGTAAAACATTTTTTTTATAAATATACAGTGGGGAGAACAAGTATTTGATACACTGCCGATTTTGCAGGTTTTCCTACTTACAAAGCATGTAGAGGTCTGTAATTTTTATCATAGGTACACTTCAACTGTGAGAGACGGAATCTACAACAAAAATCCAGAAAATCACATTGTATGATTTTTAAGTAATTAATTTGTATTTTATTGCATTGGGAATGTATGTACAGAATAAATGGAAGTTGTAAAATACAATTATTGTTATAATATGCCTTATGACCAAAACTCACCAAAGGTGAGGGTTCAAGGTGCGTGTGATATTTTGTAGAATGCAGTTCTAGTTTTATTCATATTATATTACTGGTTCCTAATAATATTTAAGACCAAATGTCATTTGTTTTTGGTGCAGATATGTGTTAAATATACTATCCAGATAAATTGTCTGATCACAGAACATTCCATAGAATTCTAGAAAAATACCACCGGTCACTAAAACTTATTTAACTCATTCACAGTAAAATGTTTTACTATTCTGATTTTTGATTTTCAAGCCTAACAGAATAAGGAAGACTCAAATATGCTCTAAGTGTTTCTCCATCTTCATTAGAAAGTTGGATAAATGGCAGTTGTTTGGGGAAAAAGCTTTGATTTGCGTATAAGATACACATTTTCACAAGTGTTTGTTCTTTGGCTGATTACCATTTGATTGATGTGGTGCTATTGTATGTCATATCATTTGAAAGATCTGTTTCTCAGCTTTCAAAATGTGTATATATCGTTTTCATATGTGGTTTAAAGCAAATGTAGCTCATTAATGCAGAGTTCATGGTCTTTCAGCCAGTTTTGGGAATTAATTGATAAAGAATAAGCAGAAACGACACGTTAAACCATTTTCAATCAATTCAGTTTTTATTTTAAAAAGCTCAAGCTTGAATCATATTATGAACCAACAATTATTAACTACACCTTTCAATTCCCAATATAGACATTTCGTTTCTATTTAGTTTCTATACCTGGTACCAGGATTCAATACTAGGACGCTAGTGCTCATATATATTTAAAATGGGGGTCCCTTTAAGCAAATAAAACAAACAAAATGACCTAGTGTAAACTCACCTTCCTCCTGAATCCAATACTACTCATGACAGTGGAGAGGCAGAAAGATGCAGCCTGTTGATGGCAGTTGAACCTCTCAGTCCGAGCAAAGTACATACAACCAAATCCCTCGCTGTCCTCACGGTGGTCGGGGTTCCTAACTGTCGATCACTTCAAATTGACGATTTAGCAAGTGTTGCCAGCTCAGAGTTCGCGGTTCCCCCCTCCCTTCACTCTCTCACACGTCGCACCGTCTTCAAAGTATGTCCCACATGCAACAGTCACCAATTCAGTGCTAGAAAAAAATCTGAAAGTAACCAGGGAGTTACAGTAATATTCTACTATTCATGTAGTATTTTTTGTCATGTTGTGTTGTAGAGGTGAAAGCAGCCAGAGATTTTCAAGAAGTGAAGATACATTGTGGCATCCCCAACACTACAGCCGTAGAGGAGAGCAGAGAGAGAAGCAGGGGAAGGCAGAAACGAGTGGTGGGAGGAGTGCCGGCCCAACCAGTGAGTCACACACACACTCTTCAAACACACATTCACTCCGGATGTTTGAGCCAATTTCACCTCTAGCCCCTGACCTATAATCTCTGACCCGTAGACTCAGATCCAATGGCAGGTGGCGATACAGGAGGGGGGTAAAATCGACTGTGGGGGGGCATACATCGGGGGATGTTGGGTCCTGACCGCCGCTCACTGTGTCAGGTAGGTACTGTACTGTACAGATAGGGGTGGGGGGGATGGTCATGCATGTGTATGTGTTTTGGGGCAGGGTTGATCTCTCTCTCTCCACTCTCTCTCTCTCTGTCTCTCTCTGTCTCTCTCTGTCTCTCTCTCTCTCTCTCTCTCTCTCTCTCTCTCTCTCTCTCTCTCTCTCTCTCTCTCTCTGTCTCTCTCTCTATCTCTCTCTCCTCTATCTTTCTCTCTCCTCTCTATCTCTCTATCTCTCTCCTCTCTCTCTCTCTCTCGCTCTCTTTCAATCTCTCTCTTTCCATCTCTCTCTCTCTCTCTCTGTCTCTCTCTCTCTCTCTCTCTCTCTCTCTCTCCTCTCTCCCTCCTCTATCTCTCTCTCTTTCTCTCTCCTCTCTATCTCTCTATCTCTCTCCTCTCTCTCTCTCTCTCTCTCTCTCGCTCTCTTTCCATCTCTCTCTCTCTATCTCTCTCTATCTAGGCCCAAACCAGAGGCGTACCACATCAAGTTCAGTCTCTGGAAGAAGAGATCATATCAGGGAACAACAGATATCGTTCCTGTTAAGAACGTCATCATACACCACAAGTAATTGATTTATTCAATTTATATAGTGATTTTCTAGATGATCAGTGTTTTTTTGTTAAACTGCTAATCCCCTTAAAGATGAGATCTGCATAAGGTGAATATGTATTTATTTATTTCACCTTTATTTAACCAGGTAAGCCAGTTGAGAACAAGTTCTCATTTACAACTGCGACCTGGCCAAGATAAAGCAAAGCAGTGCGATTAAAAACAACAACACAGAGTTACATATGGAATAAACAAAACATACAGTCAAAAATACAACAGAAAATATATATACAGTGTGTGCAAATGTAGCAAGTTATGGAGGTAAGGCAATAAATAGGCCATAGTGCAAAATAATTACAATTAGTATTAACACTGGAATGATAGATGTGCAAGAGATGATGTGCAAATAGAGATACAGGGGTGCAAAAGAGCAAAATAAATAACAATATGGGGATGAGGTAGTTGGGCGGGCTAATTTCAGATGGGCTGTGTACAGGTGCAGTGATCGGTAAGGTGCTCTGACAACTGATGCTTAAAGTTAGTGAGGGAGATAAGTGTCTCCAGCTTCAGAGATTTTTGCAATTCGTTCCAGTCATTGGCAGCAGAGAACTCCCCTTCCTCTGCGGAAGCATAGTTCCCGCTCACCCCAGTCAAAACTGTTCGCTGCTCTGGCACCCCAATGGTGGAACAAGCTCCCTCACGACGCCAGGACAGCGGAGTCACTCACCACCTTCCGGAGACATTTGAAACCCCACCTCTTTAAGGAATACCTGGGATAGGATAAAGTAATCCCCCCCCCCCCCAAAAAAAAAAAGAAAAAGAAAAAGAAAAAAAATACTATTGTAATGTGGTTATCCCACTGGCTATAGGGTGAATGCACCAATTTGTAAGTCGCTCTGGATAAGAGCGTCTGCTAAATGACGTAAATGTAATGTAAATGTAGAACTGGAAGGAATGGCGGCCAAAGGAGGTGTTGGCTTTGGGAATGACCAGTGAGATATACAGTGGGGAGAACAAGTATTTGATACACTGCCGATTTTGCAGGTTTTCCTACTTACAAAGCATGTAGAGGTCTGTCATTTTTATCATAGGTACACTTCAACTGTGAGAGACAGAATCTAAAACAAAAATCCAGAAAATCACATTGTATGATTTTTAAGTAATTCATTTGCATTTTATTGCATGACATAAGTATTTGATCACCTACCAACCAGTAAGAATTCGGCTCTCACAGACCTGTTAGTTTTTCTTTAAGAAGCCCTCCTGTTCTCCACTCATTACCTGTATTAACTGCACCTGTTTGAACTCGTTACCTGTATAAAAGACACCTGTCCACACACTCAATCAAACAGACTCCAACCTCTCCACAATGGCCAAGACCAGAGAGCTGTGTAAGGACATCAGGGATAAAATTGTAGACCTGCACAAGGCTGGGATGGGCTGCAGGACAATAGGCAAGCAGCTTGGTGAGAAGGCAACAACTGTTGGCGCAATTATTAGAAAATGGAAGAAGTTCAAGATGACGGTCAATCACCCTCGGTCTGGGGCTCCATGCAAGATCTCACCTCGTGGAGCATCAATGATCATGAGGAAGGTGAGGGATCAGCCCAGAACTATACGGCAGGAACTGGTCAATAACCTGAAGGGAGCTGGGACCACAGTCTCAAAGAAAACCATTAGTAACACACTACGCCGTCATGGATTAAAATCCTGCAGCGCATGCAAGGTCCCCCTGCTCAAGCCATCGCATGTCCAGGCCCGTCTGAAGTTTGCCAATGACCATCTGGATGATCCAGAGGAGGAATGGGAGAAGGTCATGTGGTCTGATGAGACAAAAATAGAACTTTTTGGTCTAAACTCCACTCGCCGTGTTTGGAGGAAGAAGAAGGATGAGTACAACCCCAAGAACACCATCCCAACCGTGAAGCATGGAGGTGGAAACATCATTCTTTGGGGATGCTTTTCTGCAAAGGGGACAGGACGACTGCACCGTATTGAGGGGAGGATGGATGGGGCCATGTATCGCGAGATCTTGGCCAACAATCTCCTTCCCTCAGTAAGAGCATTGAAGATGGGTCGTGGCTGGGTCTTCCAGCATGACAACGACCCGAAACACACAGCCAGGGCAACTAAGGAGTGGCTCCGTAAGAAGCATCTCAAGGTCCTGGAGTGGCCTAGCCAGTCTCCAGACCTGAACCCAATAGAAAATCTTTGGAGGGAGCTGAAAGTCTGTATTGCCCAGTGACAGCCTCGAAACCTGAAGGATATGGAGAAGGTCTGTATGGAGCAGTGGGCCAAAATCCCTGCTGCAGTGTGTGCAAACCTGGTCAAGACCTAGAGGAAATGTATGATCTCTGTAATTGCAAACAAAGGTTTCTGTACCAAATATTAAGTTCTGCATTTCTGATGTATCAAATACTTATGTCATGCAATAAAATGCAAATGAATTACTTTAAAATCATACAATGTGATTTTCTGGATTTTTGTTTTAGATTCCGTCTCTCACAGTTGAAGTGTACCTATGATAAAAATTACAGACCTCTACATGCTTTGTAAGTAGGAAAACCTGCAAAATCGGCAGTGTATCAAATACTTGTTCTCCCCACTGTACCTGCTGGAGGGCCAGATGTATTCAAAATGGTGTCGTCTGCGTAGAGGTGGATCTGAGAGTCACCAGCAGCAAGAGCGACATCATTGATATACACGGAGAAAAGAGTCGGCCCAAGAATTGAACCCTGTGGCACCCCCATAGAGACGGCCAGAGGTCCAGACAACAGGCCCTCCGATTTGACACATTGAACTCTATCTGAGAAGTAGTTGGTGAACCAGGCGAGGCGGTCATTAGAGAAACCAAGGCTATTTAGCCTTGGCCAGGTCGATGATGACGGCTGCACAGTACTGTCTATTATCGATCGCGGTTATAATATCGTTTATGACCTTGAGCGTGGATGAAGTGCACCCATGACCAGCTCGGAAACCGGATTGCATAGCAGAGAAGGTACGGTGGGATTCGAAATGGTCGGTGATCTGTTTGTTAACTTGGCTTTCAAATACTTTTGAAAGGCAGGGCAGGATGGATATAGGTCTGTAACAGTTTGGATCTAGAGTGTCACCCCCTTTGAAGAGGGGGATGACCGCAGCAGCTTTCCAATCTCTGGGGATCTCAGACGTTACGAAAGAGAGGTTGAACAGGCTAGTAAAGGTGAAACATCGTCACTGGTCAAACCCAGGCCAGACATAATGTAAACAAACCCAGGCCAGACTTAATGTAGACAAACCCAGGCCAGACATCATGTAAACAAACCCAGGCCAGACTTAATGTAGACAAACCCAGGCCAGACATCATGTAAACAAACCCAGGCCAAACATAATGTAAACAAACCCAGAAACCCAGGCCAGACATCATGTAAACAAACCCAGGCCAGACTTAATGTAGACAAACCCGGGCCAGACTTAATGTAGACAAACTCAGGCCAGACTTGATGCTGCCACCACCAAGCTTCACCGTAGGGATGGTGCCAGGTTTCCTCCAGACCTGACACTTGGCATTCAGGCCAAAGAGTTCAATCTTGGTTTCATCAGACCAGAAAATCTTGTTTCTCATGGTCTGAGAGTCTTTAGGTGCCTTTTGGCAAATTCCAAGCAGGCTGTCATGTGCCTTTTACTGAGGAGTGGCTTCCGTCTGGCGACTCTACCATAAAGGCCTGATTGGTTGAGTGCTGCAGAGATGGATGTCCTTCTGGAAGATTCTCCCATCTTCACAGAGGAACTATGGAGCGCTCTCAGAGGGATCATCAGGTTCTTGGTCACCTCCCTGACCAAGGCCCTTCTCCCCTGATTGCTCAGTTTGGCCGGGCGGCCAGCTCTAGGAAGAGTCTTGGTGGTTACAAACTTCTTCCATTTAAGAATGATGGAGGCTACTGTGTTCTTGGGGACCTTCAATGCTGCAGAAATGTTTTGGTACCCTTCCCCAGAATTTTGCCTCGACACAATCCTGTCTCGGAGCTCTACGGACAATTCCTTCGACCTCATGGCTTGGTTTTTGCTCTGACATGCACTGTCAACTGTGGGACCTTATATAGACAGGTGTGTGCCTTTCCAAATCATGTCCAATCAATTGAATTTACCACAGGTGGATTCCAATCAAGTTGTAGAAACATCTCAACGATAATCAATGGAAACAGGATTTACTTATGTAAATAAGGTATTTCTGTTTTTTATTTTTAATACATTTGCAAAAATGTCTAAAAACCTGTTCTTGCTTTGTCATTATGGGGTATTGTGTGTAGATTGATGAGGGGGAAAAAACTATTCAATTCATTTTAGAATAAGGCTGTAACGTAACAAAATGTGGAAAAAGTCAAGGGGTCTGAATACTTTCCGGAATGCACTGTATACCGACAAATATATGGATAATGGTAATTGCGTCTGTCAAACATGTAAGATCACATCTTGTTTCTTCGTGCTCCAATAAAGCCCTATTGTTAGTTCATTTGACTAATCAACTTTCAGCACCGGCGCTGTCCATATTGATTTGATAAAATAGCCGTCCACACGTGTGTAGTGGCTGCATCTCAACTAATCTTTTTTTCTAATTGATCTAATTATATTCCATTCTCTTGTTTTTATCATGGACATATTCCACTAATATTATAATTAAGCTTTCATGTTTGTTTTTTACACTTGTTGCTTGCTTCTATCTGTGTCTGTAGGTTGAGATTCTTGTTCCGTTGTTCCCTTAGAATAGAGAAGACCATATACCCGTCACATCCCACATTATGTTAATGAAGTCCCCATGTGTGAAACTCAAATAATGTGTGTTTGGGTCTGGATTGGAAAGGTGGGAAACGCATCAAGGAGAGAAAGAAGCCAATCAATCTTATCGTATAAGTTCTCTTCAGTTTATGAGCTATCACTCATGCCGTGGAGAAAATAATACCAGCATTAAACTTTGATTCATAAAATAAATCCTTACTAGCTCTGAGGAAAATGTACTCACTATGACTGATATGTGGTTGTCATAGCAATCTGAAGATGGATGCACTAACTGCAAGTCGCTCTGGATAAGAGCGTCTGCTAAATGACTAAAATGTCATGACCGTCATCTATGGAAAAGTGAAAACAATCCCTATTCAGATTCACATACTATCTGTCCTACAAGAGGAAATCTCAGAACTTTCAACGCATCACATGACGCCTAAAGAAAACATATAGAAAACAAAGCAGGAAACAACCAATAGGACAGTCAGACAGATACCTATCCCACCCAGCCCTGCTTAAAGAAAACAACCAGTCAGACCAATAGGACAGATACCTATCCCACCCAGCCCTGCTTAAAGAAAACAACCAGTCAGACCAATAGGACAGATACCTATCCCACCCAGCCCTGCTTAAAGAAAAACAACCAGTCAGACCAATAGGACAGATACCTATCCCACCCAGCCCTGCTTAAAGAAAACAACCAGTCAGACCAATAGGACAGATACCTATCCCACCCAGCCCTGCTTAAAGAAAACAACCAGTCAGACCAATAGGACAGATACCTATCCCACCCAGCCCTGCTTAAAGAAAACAACCAGTCAGACCAATAGGACAGATACCTATCCCACCCAGCCCTGCTTAAAGAAAACAACCAGTCAGACCAATAGGACAGATACCTATCCCACCCAGCCCTGCTTAAAGAAAACAACCAGTCAGACCAATAGGACAGATACCTATCCCACCCAGCCCTGCTTAAAGAAAACAACCAGTCAGACCAATAGGACAGATACCTATCCCACCCAGTCCTGCTTAAATAAAACAACCAGTCAGACCAATAGGACAGATACCTATCCCACCCAGCCCTGCTTAAAGAAAACAACCAGTCAGACCAATAGGACAGATACCTATCCCACCCAGCCCTGCTTAAAGAAAACAACCAGTCAGACCAATAGGACAGATACCTATCCCACCCAGCCCTGCTTAAAGAAAACAACCAGTCAGACCAATAGGACAGATACCTATCCCACCCAGCCCTGCTTAAAGAAAACAACCAGTCAGACAAATAGGACAGATACCTATCCCACCCAGCCCTGCTTAAAGAAAACAACCAGTCAGACCAATAGGACAGATACCTATCCCACCCAGCCCTGCTTAAAGAAAACAACCAGTCAGACCAATAGGACAGATACCTATCCCACCCAGCCCTGCTTAAAGATAACAACCAGTCAGACCAATAGGACAGATACCTATCCCACCCAGCCCTGCTTAAAGAAAACAACCAGTCAGACCAATAGGACAGATACCTATCCCACCCAGCCCTGCTTAAAGAAAACAACCAGTCAGACCAATAGGACAGATACCTATCCCACCCAGCCCTGCTTAAAGAAAACAACCAGTCAGACCAATAGGACAGATACCTATCCCACCCAGCCCTGCTTAAAGAAAACAACCAGTCAGACCAATAGGACAGATACTGTCACGCGTGCTGTAGGTGGGTGTAGTGGTGGAATCAAACGCAGAACACCGAAGGATAGTCCAAACAACTTTAGTTAATCTCCAAACAGGAAAAATGACAACACTTGCCCGAAGGCAAAAATACGCACGAAGGCGAAATAGCAAAAAGCGCACTAACAGGTGCGTAACGCTCCAACGCAGTGGAGGAAAGATCAACCGAGCGAAAGGGCGAAAATAAGCCCAACACACGACAGACCAAAATCAATAACACACAACACCTGACAAACACAACGAGAACTAAATAGGACACTAATGACACTAAATGATAACAGGTGTGACAACAATCAGACAAAAGCAAACAAACATGAAACATACAACGGTGGCAGCTAGTATTCGAGACAACGAACGCCGAAGCCTGCCCGAACAAGGGAGAGAGGCAGCCTCGGCCGAAACCGTGACAGTACCCCCCTTGACGCCGCGGCTCCAGACGTGCGCCGACTCCAGCCTCGGGACGACCCGGAGGACGCGGGAGCAGGGTGCGTCGGGTGCCCACGATGGAATTCCGTCAGGAGAGACGGGTCCAAAATGTCTCTCCTCGGCACCCAGCACCGCTCTTCCGGACCGTACCCCTCCCACTCCACTAGATATTGGAGACCCCCATCCGACGTCCTCGAATCCAAGATGGACCTCACGGAGTACGCCGGTGCCCCCTCGATGTCCAATGGGGGCGGAGGAGTCTCCCTGATCTCACTTTCTTGGAGTGGGCCAGCTACCACCGGCCTGAGAAGGGACACATGGAACGAGGGGTTAATACTTTTATATTCAACAGGTAGCTGTAATTTGTAACACACCTCGTTCAACCTTCCCAGGACTTTAAATGGCCCTACAAACCGCCGACCCAGTTTCCGACAGGGCAGGCGGAGGGGCAGGTTTCTGGTAGAGAGCCAGACTCGATCACCAGGTGCGTACACCGGTCCCTCACTGCGGTGGAGATCGGCGCCGCCTTATGACGTCGGAGGGCCCGCTGCAGGTGGACGTGTGCAGCGTTCCATGTCTCCTCCGAGCGCCTCGCCCACTCATCCACCGCAGGAGCCTCGATCTGGCTCTGCTGCCAGGGTGCCAGAACCGGCTGGTAACCTAACACACATTGGAAAGGGGGTTAGGTTAGTGGAGGAATGGCGTAGGGAATTCTGGGCCATTTCGGCCCAGGAACGCACTTGCCCACTCCTCCGGCCGGTCCTGGCAGTATGTTCTAAGAAACCTACCCACATCCTGGTTCACACGTTCCACCTGCCCATTACTGTCCGGGTGGTAACCCGAGGTGAGGCTCACCGAGACCCCCAACCGCTCCATAAAGGCCCTCCAGACTCTGGAGGTAAATTGGGGACCTCGATCAGACACAATATCCTCGGGTACCCCGTGAGTGCCGGAACACATGGGTGAATAGGGCTTCGGCAGTTTGCAGGGCGGTAGGAAGGCCCGGCATGGGGAGCAAACGACAGGCCTTAGAAAACCGGTCCACAACGACCAGTATAGTGGTATTCCCCTGTGAAGGAGGAAGGTCAGTAAGGGAAATCCACCGAGAGGTGGGACCATGGTCGTTGTGGAACGGGCAGGGGTAGTAACTTACCCCTAGGCAGATGTCTAGGCGCCTTACACTGGGCGCACACCGAGCAGGAGGAAACATAAACCCTCACATCCCTTGCCAACGTGGGCCACCAGTACTTGGCACTAAGACAGTGCACTGTCCGGCCGATACCCGGGTGTCCAGAGGAGGGTGACGTGTGAGCCCAATAGATCAATCGATCCCGAACCTCGAGCGGAACGTACTTCCGACCCTCCGGGCACTGTGGTGGACTAGGGTCGGTGCGTAACGGCCGCTCGAGCTCAGCATCGACCTCCCACACTACCGGTGCCACCAGACACGACTCCGGCAGTATGGGAGTGGGCTCCACGGACCTCTCCTCCGTGTCATACCGCCGAGACAGCGCATCTGCCTTACCGTTCTGTGACCCAGGGATGTACGTGATCTTAAATGTAAACCGGGTCCAAAACATACTCCATCTAGCCTGCCGAGGGTTTAGCCTCCTCGCTGCCCGGATGTACTCCAGGTTACGGTGGTCCGTCAAAATGAGGAAAGGGTGTTGAGCCCCCTCAAGCCAGTGCCTCCACACCTTTAGGGCCTGTACCACGGCTAACAGCTCCCTGTCCCCTACGTCATAGTTTCGCTCCGCCGGACTGAGCTTCTTGGAATAAAAAGCACAGGGGCGGAGTTTAGGTGGCGCGCCTGACCGTTGTGAAAGCACGGCTCCTATACCGGCCTCAGACGCGTCCACCTCTACCTGAAATGGTAAAGAGGGATCCGGATGTGCCAGCACCGGCGCCGAGGTAAACAGGTCCTTCAGCCTCCTAAACGCCCTGTCCGCCTCGGCAGACCACTGCAGACGCACCGGACCCCCCTTCAAGAGAGACGTGATGGGAGCTGCCACCTGTCCAAAACCCCGGATAAACCTCCGGTAGTAATTGCAAAACCCCCAAAACTGCTGCACCTCCTTCACAGTGGTTGGTGTTTGCCAATTACGCACGGCTGACACCCGGTCTACCTCCATCTTCACCCCTGACGCAGACAACTGATACCCCAAAAAGGAGACCGACTCCTGGAAAAACAGACACTTCTCTGCCTTAACATACAGGTCGTGCTCCACCAGCCTCCGCAACACTCTGCGCACCAGGGCCACATGCTCGACACGGGTAGGCGAGTACACGAGAATGTCATCTATGTACACAACGACCCCCCTCCCCTGCATGTCCCTGAAGATCTCATCCACGAATGATTGGAAAACAGACGGAGCGTTCATCAACCCGTATGGCATGACAAGATACTCGTAATGGCCCGAGGTGGTACTAAAGGCTGTCTTCCATTCATCGCCCTCCCTGATGCGCACCAAGTTGTACGCGCTCCTGAGATCTAATTTAGTGAAGAAACGCGCCCCATGCAAGGACTCAGTCATGGTCGCAATCAGCGGGAGTGGATAACTGTACTTCACCGTGATCTGATTGAGACCACGGTAATCGATGCACGGGCGTAAACCCCCATCCTTCTTCTTCACAAAAAGAAACTCGAGGACGCAGGGGAAGTGGAAGGTCGTATGTATCCTTGTCTCAGAGATTCGTCTATGTAAGTCTCCATAGCTTTCTTCTCCTCCTGAGACAGAGGATACACATGGCTCCGTGGGAGCGCAGCTCCTGCCTGGAGGTCTATCGCACAATCTCCCTGCCTATGGGGCGGCAACGCGTCGCCCTCGACTTACTAAACGCGATGGCCAAATCCCCATACTCAGGGGGAACGTGCAATGCGGGCACCTGGTTTGGACTCTCCACCGAGGTAGCCCCTACGGAAACGCCAAACATCGACCCACACACTGGGCAGACCACTCCATCAGAGCCCTCTCCTGCCACGAAATAAATGGGTTATGGGTACTCAACCAGGGCATGCCCAGCACCACCGGATACGCAGGAGAGTCAATCAGAAATAGCTGAATCATCTCCTGATGACCCCCCTGCGCACACATCATAAGTGGCGCAGTGACCTCCCTGATCAAGCCCGCACCCAACGGACGGCTATCTAGGGCATGAACGGGGAAAGGGACATCAACAGGGAGAAGGGGAATCCCTAAGGCTAAACAAAACTTCTTATCAACAAAATTCCCAGCCGCGCCTGAATCTTCCAGCTCCTTATGCTGGGAATGAGGTGCTACCTGTGGAAAACTCACAGGTATACAGAAATGTGCAACAGAGAGCGGACACGCTCTCATGTCCCGAGGGCGCCGGGTGCACGGTGGCCAGGTACAGCTCCACCTGGAGAAGGAATCCCTGACACCCGGCCGCGGTTCCCTCGTAGGCCCTCGGGAGCGAGAGTCGGACTCCTCGGGGTTCCGGTGCGGGAATGGGCGGACTGGCCGATGGTGCTGGCAGGGAGGGTGGCGGTGGAGGCGTTCCCCAGCCTCGGATGGTGGTGATCACCTCCTGCAGTGCGGTCCCCATCTGCAGGATCTGGTCCCGTTGTTCCCGGACCTGGTCCTCCAGCGTCGTCTGGGCTGCTGCGGCTCCTGCTGATTCCATTAAAGGTGTGTTATTCTGTCACGCGTGCTGTAGGTGGGTGTAGTGGTGGAATCAAACACAGAACACCGAAGGATAGTCCAAACAACTTTAGTTAATCTCCAAACAGGAAAAATGACAACACTTGCCCAAAGGCAAAAATACGCACAAAGGCGAAATAGCAAAAAGCGCACTAACAGGTGCGTAACGCTCCAACGCAGTGGAGGAAAGCTCAACCGAGCGAAAGGGCGAAAATAAGCCCAACACACGACAGACCAAAATCAATAACACACAACACCTGACAAACACAACGAGAACTAAATAGGACACTAATGACACTAAATTATAACAGGTGTGACAACAATCAGACAAAAGCAAACGAACATGAAACATACAACGGTGGCAGCTAGTATTCCGGAGACAACGAACGCCGAAGCCTGCCCGAACAAGGGAGAGAGGCAGCCTCGGCCGAAACCGTGACAGATACCTATCCCACCCAACCCTGCTTAAAGAAAACAACCAGTCAGACCAATAGGACAGATACCTATCCCACCCAGCCCTGCTTAAAGAAAACAACCAGTCAGACCAAAAGGACAGATACCTATCCCACCCAGCCCTGCTTAAAGAAAACAACCAGTCAGACCAATAGGACAGATACCTATCCCACCCAGCCCTGCTTAAAGAAAACAACCAGTCAGACCAATAGGACAGATACCTATCCCACCCAGCCCTGCTTAAAGAAAACAACCAGTCAGACCAAAAGGACAGATACCTATCCCACCCAGCCCTGCTTAAAGAAAACAACCAGTCAGACCAATAGGACAGATACCTATCCCACCCAGCCCTGCTTAAAGAAAACAACCAGTCAGACCAATAGGACAGATACCTATCCCACCCAGCCCTGCTTAAAGAAAACAACCAGTCAGACCAATAGGACAGATACCTATCCCACCCAGCCCTGCTTAAAGAAAACAACCAGTCAGACCAATAGGACAGATACCTATCCCACCCAGCCCTGCTTAAAGAAAACAACCAGTCAGCCCAATAGGACAGATACCTATCCCACCCAGCCCTGCTTAAAGAAAACAACCAGTCAGACCAATAGGACAGATACCTATCCCACCCAGCCCTGCTTAAAGAAAACAACCAGTCAGACCAATAGGACAGATACCTATCCCACCCAGCCCTGCTTAAAGAAAACAACCAGTCAGACCAATAGGACAGATACCTATCCCACCCAGCCCTGCTTAAAGAAAACAACCAGTCAGACCAATAGGACAGATACCTATCCCACCCAGCCCTGCTTAAAGAAAACAACCAGTCAGACCAATAGGACAGATACCTATCCCACCCAGCCCTGCTTAAAGAAAACAACCAGTCAGACCAATAGGACAGATACCTATCCCACTCAGCTCTGCTTAAAGAAAACAACCAGTCAGACCAATAGGACAGATACCTATCCCACCCAGCCCTGCTTAAAGAAAACAACCAGTCAGACCAATAGGACAGATACCTATCCCACCCAGCCCTGCTTAAAGAAAACAACCAGTCAGACCAATAGGACAGATACCTATCCCACCCAGCTCTGCTTAAAGAAAACAACCAGTCAGACCAATAGGACAGATACCTATCCCACCCAGCCCTGCTTAAAGAAAACAACCAGTCAGACCAATAGGACAGATACCTATCCCACCCAGCCGTGCTTAAAGAAAACAACCAGTCAGACCAATAGGACAGATACCTATCCCACCCAGCTCTGCTTAAAGAAAACAACCAGTCAGACCAATAGGACAGATACCTATCCCACCCAGCCCTGCTTAAAGAAAACAACCAGTCAGACCAAAAGGACAGATACCTATCCCACCCAGCCCTGCTTAAAGAAAACAACCAGTCAGACCAATAGGACAGATACCTATCCCACCCAGCCCTGCTTAAAGAAAACAACCAGTCAGACCAATAGGACAGATACCTATCTCACCCAGCCCTGCTTAAAGAAAACAACCAGTCAGACCAATAGGACAGATACCTATCCCACCCAGCCCTGCTTAAAGAAAACAACCAGTCAGACCAATAGGACAGATACCTATCCCACCCAGCCCTGCTTAAAGAAAACAACCAGTCAGACCAATAGGACAGATACCTATCCCACCCAGCCCTGCTTAAAGAAAACAACCAGTCAGACCAATAGGACAGATACCTATCCCACCCAGCCCTGCTTAAAGAAAACAACCAGTCAGACCAATAGGACAGATACCTATCCCACCCAGCCCTGCTTAAAGAAAACAACCAGTCAGACCAATAGGACAGATACCTATCCCACCCAGCCCTGCTTAAAGAAAACAACCAGTCAGACCAATAGGACAGATACCTATCCCACCCAGCCCTGCTTAAAGAAAACAACCAGTCAGACCAATAGGACAGATACCTATCCCACCCAGCCCTGCTTAAAGAAAACAACCAGTCAGACCAATAGGACAGATACCTATCCCACTCAGCTCTGCTTAAAGTAAACAACCAGTCAGACTAATAGGACAGATACCTATCCCACCCAGCCCTGCTTAAAGAAAACAACCAGTCAGACCAATAGGACAGATACCTATCCCACCCAGCCCTGCTTAAAGAAAACAACCAGTCAGACCAATAGGACAGATACCTATCCCACCCAGCCCTGCTTAAAGAAAACAACCAGTCAGACCAATAGGACAGATACCTATCCCACCCAGCCCTGCTTAAAGAAAACAACCAGTCAGACCAATAGGACAGATACCTATCCCACCCAGCCCTGCTTAAAGAAAACAACCAGTCAGACCAATAGTACAGATACCTATCCCACCCAGCCCTGCTTAAAGAAAACAACCAGTCAGACCAATAGGACAGATACCTATCCCACCCAGCCCTGCTTAAAGAAAACAACCAGTCAGACCAATAGGACAGATACCTATCCCACCCAGCCCTGCTTAAAGAAAACAACCAGTCAGACCAATAGGACAGATACCTATCCCACCCAGCCCTGCTTAAAGAAAACAACCAGTCAGACCAATAGGACAGATACCTATCCCACCCAGCCCTGCTTAAAGAAAACAACCAGTCAGACCAATAGGACAGATACCTATCCCACCCAGCCCTGCTTAAAGAAAACAACCAGTCAGACCAATAGGACAGATACCTATCCCACCCAGCCCTGCTTAAAGAAAACAACCAGTCAGACCAATAGGACAGATACCTATCCCACCCAGCCCTGCTTAAAGAAAACAACCAGTCAGACCAATAGGACAGATACCTATCCCACCCAGCCCTGCTTAAAGAAAACAACCAGTCAGACCAATAGGACAGATACCTATCCCACCCAGCTCTTCCCATATGGGGTGTTGTTCATAATAGCAATAGCTCCTGGGATGAAACCACAGGGGGTTGGTGGCACCTTAATTGGGGAGGACGGGCTCGTGGTGATGGCTGGAGTGGATGGTTGGGAGGACGGGCTCGTGGTGATGGCTGGAGTGGATGGTTGGGAGGACGGGCTCGTGGTAATGGCTGGAGCGGATGGTTGGGAGGACGGGCTCGTGGTGATGGCTGGAGTGGATGGTTGGGAGGACGGGCTCGTGGTGATGGCTGGAGTGGATGGTTGGGAGGATGGGCTCGTGGTGATGGCTGGAGTGGATGGTTGGGAGGACGGGCTCATGGTGATGGCTGGAGTGGATGGTTGGGAGGACGGGCTCGTGGTGATGGCTGGAGTGGATGGTTGGGAGGACGGGCTCGTGGTGATGGCTGGAGTGGATGGTTGGGAGGACGGGCTCGTGGTGATGGCTGGAGTGGATGGTTGGGAGGACGGGCTCGTGGTGATGGCTGGAGTGGATGGTTGGGAGGACGGGCTCGTGGTAATGGCTGAAGTGGATGGTTGGGAGGACGGGCTCGTGGTAATGGCTGGAGTGGATGGTTGGGAGGACGGGCTCGTGGTAATGGCTGGAGTGGATGGTTGGGAGGACGGGCTCGTGGTAATGGCTGGAGTGGATGGTTGGGAGGACGGGCTCATGGTAATGGCTGGAGTGGATGGTTGGGAGGACGGGCTCATGGTGATGGCTGGAGTGGATGGTTGCATGGTTTGTGGAGGACGGGCTCATGGTAATGGCTGGAGTGGATGGTTGCATGGTTTGGGGAGGACGGGCTCATGGTAATGGCTGGAGTGGATGGTTGGGAGGACGGGCTCGTGGTGATGGCTGGAGTGGATGGTTGGGAGGACGGGCTCGTGGTGATGGCTGGAGTGGATGGTTGGGAGGACGGGCTCGTGGTGATGGCTGGAGTGGATGGTTGGGAGGACGGGCTCGTGGTGATGGCTGGAGCGGAAGGAGTAGAACGGTTTCATTTAAATGTCTGATTTCTCTGACCTGATGGGAGGTCAAAGCAGGGGTGGAGTGGGCGGTCTGACCTGATGGGAGGTCAAAGCAGGGGTGGAGTGGGTGGTCTGACCTGATGGGAGGTCAAAGCAGGGGTGGAGTGGGCGGTCTGACCTGATGGGAGGTCAAAGCAGGGGTGGAGTGGGCGGTCTGACCTGATGGGAGGTCAAAGCAGGGGTGGAGTGGGTGGTCTGACCTGATGGGAGGTCAAAGCAGGGCTGGAGTGGGTGGTCTGACCTGATGGGAGGTCAAAGCAGGGGTGGAGATCTTGGCTGTGCTCTGTATCGCGTTCGTTCAGTAGGTGAGGAGGATCCAATCAATCCATTATAATAGTAGACCTATAGGCTACTCCAGTGACATGTAATAGCCTCTACACTATATTTGAATGCAAACCTTCAGAACATACACTGCAAAAACTTGAAAGAAAGTGAGGTTCTCACGGTCGAGCGAAATGATCCAATGTATCACCTGTGCACCAGTGTGCTCTGTAGAGGAAACAAGGATATGTAGCCTAGCAACATAGCAACGGTCTTGCAATGCAATTCCTCCCCTTCACACCAGGGCTGCCAAGAATATAGGGCCTTAATGTAATGTTAAATTCATTCATTCAGTAATGAGGGATTCAGAATGATCTCTCTATATTTTTTTTAAATCTCACAAAGGTAGTGCATTGGGTCTTTAACAGTCCTGTATTAGGGGACAGATACAGCAGTCTGCAGCACCAGCGCAGGCTAAAATATATTTTTGAACGACTCTTTTTACTGACTTGAGTCATGATTCGTTTATCTGAGTGACTCGTTCTTTTTAGTTGTTTGTTTGACCTGCTACAGAGAGGAAGAGAGAGGTCCGACTCGGCTGAAAATCTGTCTCCCTCCACCAGGTGGCTGTCTTCGTTGTTTTGCCCACAAAGCAAGGAGTTTTTGTATGAAGGTCAATGGAGTACCACAGTATGAGTCATAATACCCATAAAACCTAGCGGGTCAAACAGGGAAATGGTTCCAATCTTTTTTCCACAATTCATTTTTCCCATAAGGGGTTATTAGAAATACTCATGTTGGCTTACCCTGTGTTACGTTTTGATAACCATGTAAATCTCTCTGGACAAGGTATGACCCTAACTCCAATGAGAATGACATAGCGTTGATAGAGATGAAGAAACTGTCCCTAACCCCTACACCCTCTCTCCCCCCCCCTAATCTCTGACCCCTAACCCCTACACCCTCTCTGACCCTAACCCCCTACACCCTCTCTCTGACCCCTAACCCTACACCCTCTCTCTGACCCCCTAACCCCTACACCCTCTCTCCCCCTAATCTCTGACCCCTAACCCCTACACCCTCTCTCTGACCCCTAACCCCTACACCCTCTCTCTGACCCCTAACCCCTACACCCTCTCTCTGACCCCTAACCCCTACACTCTCTCTCCCCCCCTAATCTCTCCCCCCTAACCCCTACACCCTCTCTCTGACCCCTAACCCCTACAACCTCTCTCCCCACCCCTAATCTCTGACCCCTAACCTCTACACCCTCTCTCCCCCCCTAATCTCTGACCCCTAACCCCTACACCCTCTCTCCCCCCCTAATCTCTGACCCCTAACCCCTACACTCTCTCTCCCCCCCTAATCTCTCCCCCCTAACCCCTACACCCTCTCTCTGACCCCTAATCCCTACACCCTCTCTCCCCATCCCTAATCTCTGACCCCTAACCTCTACACCCTCTCTCCCCCCCTAATCTCTGACCCCTAACCTACACCCTCTCTCCCCCTAATCTCTGACCCCTAACCCCTACACCCTCTCTCTGACCCCTAACCCCTAGACCCTCTCTCCCCCTAATCTCTCCCCCTAACCCTACACCCTCTCTCTGACCCCTAACCCCTACACCCTCTCTCCCCTAATCTCTGACCCCTAACCCCTACACCTCTCTCTGACCCCCTAACCCCTACCCCCTCTCTCCCCCTAATCTCTGACCCCCTAACCCCTACCCCTCTCTCCCCCTAATCTCTGACCCCTAACCTCACACCTCTCTCTGACCCCCTAACCCCTAAACCCTCTCTCTGACCCCCTAACCCCTACACTCTCTCTCCCCCTAATCTCTGACCCCTAACCCCTACACCCTCTCTCTGACCCCTAACCCCTACACCCTCTCTCCCCCCCTAATCTCTGACCCCTAACCCCTACACCCTCTCTCCCCCCTAATCTCTGACCCCTAACCCCTACACCCTCTCTCTGACCCCTAACCCCTACACCCTCTCTCCCCCCCTAATCTCTGACCCCTAACCCCTACACCCTCTCTCCCCCCCTAATCTCTGACCCCTAACCCCTACACTCTCTCTCCCCCTAATCTCTGACCCCTAACTCCCTACACCCTCTCTCCCCCCTAATCTCTGACCCCTAACCCCTACACCTCTCTCTGACCCCTAACCCTACACCTCTCTCCCCCTAATCTCTGACCCCTAACCCCTACACCCTCTCTCCCCCTAATCTCTGACCCCTAACCCCTACACTCTCTCTCCCCCTAATCTCTGACCCCTAACCCCTACACCTCTCTCTGACCCCTAACCCCTACACCCTCTCTCCCCCTAATCTCTGACCCCTAACCCTACACTCTCTCTCCCCCTAATCTCTGACCCCTAACCCTACACCCTCTCTCTGACCCCCTAACCCCGTCACCCTCTCTCCCCCTAATCTCTGACCCCTAACCCCTACACCTCTCTCCCCCTAATCTCTGACCCCTAACCCCTACACCCTCTCTCTGACCCCTAACCCCCTACACCCTCTCTCCCCCTAATCTCTGACCCCCTAACCCTACCCTCTCTCCCCCTAATCTCTGACCCTAACCCCTACACCCTCTCTCCCCCTAATCTCTGACCCCTAACCCCTACACCCTCTCTCTGACCCCTAACCCCTACACCCTCTCTCCCCCCTAATCTCTGACCCCTAACCCCTACACCCTCTCTCCCCCTAATCTCTGACCCCTAACCCCTACACCCTCTCTCCCCCTAATCTCTGACCCCTAACCCCTACACCTCTCTCTGACCCCTAACCCCAACACTCTCTCTCTCCCCTAATCTCTGACCCCAACCCTCTACACCCTCTCTCTGACCCCTAACCCCTACACTCTCTCTCCCCCTAATCTCTGACCCCTAACCCCTACACCCTCTCTCCCCCTAATCTCTGACCCCTAACCCCTACACCCTCTCTCCCCCTAATCTCTGACCCCCTAACCCCTACACCCTCTCTCTGACCCCTAACCCCTACACCCTCTCTCTGACCCCTAACCCCTACACCTTGGTTTTCCAACTGGCCCCAAAGTTTATTTTTATTTTTATTGTTGGACATAAGACTGTAAAAACACGAGCAAATCAGCTCAAAGTTACTTTAATTTTGCAAATCAGTTCCAAAATATTCCCACAGATAATAGAGAGATGTATGTGATCGTATACAAATGTAAGCAAGGTTTGAAATGATTATGTTGATTTTGATTAGGTTTTACTCAAATATTATATCTGTTTGGGCTTCTTGCGGTCAATTTACAGTCTACAAATGATTTGTAATAATGTTCTGGCCCCCTGATAATTCACTCAAGAAAAAATCGTCCCCCTCTGAATCTAGTTGATGATCCCTGCCCTCCACCCTGAACCCTCCACCCTGACCCCTCCACCCTGACCCCTGACCCCTCCACCCTAACCCCTCCACCCTGACCCCTCCACCCTGACCCCTGACCCCTCCACCCTAACCCCTCCACCCTGAACCCTCCACCCTCTATTTCTCCCCAGGTACAATGCTAACACGATAGAGATGGAGAAACTGTCCCTCTACCCTAATCCTCCACCCTGACCTCTCTCTCTCTCTCTCTCTCTCTCTCTCTCTCTCTCTCTCTCTCTCTCTCTCCCCCCCCCTCCCCCAGGTTCAATGCTAACACGAATGAGAATGATATAGCCCTGATAGAGATGGAGAAGATACCATTCAGGACCCAGTGTTTCGAAGACAACCCAGCAGTCAGTGCTGTGTGTGTTCCCTGGTCCATAAAACAGTTCAACCCTAACCATACCTGTAGCATATCAGGCTGGGGACGGATGAAAGGTAGGGGGGTGTGGGGGGTAGTACACGTGTGCTAGCTGTGTTCTGACTTTATTCTGTGGGGTGTGTGTGTGTGATATCCAGATGGCACGTCGTCTGACGTGTTGCTATGGGCCAACGTCTCTCTGATCGCCAACTGTCAGGACTACTATGGACCACGCTACAAGGATGGCATGATGTGCGCAGGTAATCAACCAATCAGATCGTTTTTCCAACTTCAATTCCTCAGTTGGTACTTTAGATTCTAACAATGGTAAATTAACGAATGGATGGATTAAATTTGAACATTTTGAAATACATGTAATATTTTTTCAACAATGAGAAAATATCTCCCCTCTCTCTGACTATTTATACTGTATTAACCCTCTCTCTCTCTGACTATTTATACTGAATTAACCCTCTCTCTCTCTCTGACTATTTATACTGAATTAACCCTCTCTCTCTGACTATTTATACTGAATTAACCCTCTCTGACTATTTATACTGAATTAACCATCTCTCTCTCTGACTATTTATACTGAATTAACCCTCTCTCTCTCTCTGACTATATATACTGTATTAACCCTCTCTCTCTATCTGACTATTTATACTGAATTAACCTCTCTCTCTCTGACTATTTATACTGTATTAACCCTCTCTCTCTCTGACTATTTATACTGAATTAACCCTCTCTCTCTATCTGACTATTTATACTGAATTAACCCTCTCTCTCTCTGACTATTTATACTGAATTAACCCTCTCTCTCATCTGACTATTTATACTGAATTAACCTCTCTCTCTCTCTGACTATTTATACTGAATTAACCCTCTCTCTCTCTGACTATTTATACTGAATTAACCCTCTCTCTCTCTGACTATTTATACTGAATTAACCCTCTCTCTCTCTGACTATTTATACTGAATTAACCCTCTCTGACTATTTATACTGAATTAACCCTCTCTCTCTGACTATTTATACTGAATTAACCCTCTCTATCTGACTATTTATACTGAATTAACCCTCTCTCTCTCTGACTATTTATACTGAATTAACCCTCTCTCTCTCTCTGACTATTTATACTGAATTAACCCTCTCTCTCTCTGACTATTTATACTGAATTAACCCTCTCTCTCTCTGACTATTTATACTGAATTAACCCTCTCTCTCTCTGACTATTTATACTGAATTAACCCTCTCTCTATCTGACTATTTATACTGAATTAACCCTCTCTCTATCTGACTATTTATACTGAATTAACCCTCTCTCTCTCTCTGACTATTTATACTGAATTAACCCTCTCTCTATCTGACTATTTATACTGAATTAACCCTCTCTCTCTCTCTGACTATTTATACTGAATTAACCCTCTCTCTCTCTGACTATTTATACTGAATTAACCCTCTCTCTCTCTCTGACTATTTATACTGAATTAACCCTCTCTCTCTCTCTGACTATTTATACTGTATTAACCCTCTCTCTCTCTGACTATTTATACTGAATTAACTCTCTCTCTCTCTCTGACTATTTATACTGAATTAACCCTCTCTCTCTCTGACTATTTATACTGAATTAACCCTCTCTCTCTCTCTGACTATTTATACTGAATTAACCCTCTCTCTCTCTCTGACTATTTATACTGTATTAACCCTCTCTCTCTCTGACTATTTATACTGAATTAACCCTCTCTCTCTCTCTGACTATTTATACTGAATTAACCCTCTCTCTCTATCTGACTATTTATACTGAATTAACCCTCTCTCTCTCTGACTATTTATACTGAATTAACCCTCTCTCTCTATCTGACTATTTATACTGAATTAACCCTCTCTCTCTATCTGACTATTTATACTGAATTAACCCTCTCTCTATCTGACTATTTATACTGAATTAACCCTCTCTCTCTCTCTGACTATTTATACTGAATTAACCCTCTCTCTCTCTGACTATTTATACTGAATTAACCCTCTCTCTCTCTCTGACTATTTATACTGAATTAACCCTCTCTCTCTCTGACTATTTATACTGAATTAACCCTCTCTCTCTCTCTGACTATTTATACTGAATTAACCCTCTCTCTCTATCTGACTATTTATACTGAATTAACCCTCTCTCTCTCTGACTATTTATACTGAATTAACCCTCTCTCTCTATCTGACTATTTATACTGAATTAACCCTCTCTCTCTATCTGACTATTTATACTGAATTAACCCTCTCTCTATCTGACTATTTATACTGAATTAACCCTCTCTCTCTCTCTGACTATTTATACTGAATTAACCCTCTCTCTCTCTCTGACTATTTATACTGAATTAACCCTCTCTGACTATTTATACTGAATTAACCATCTCTCTCTGACTATTTATACTGAATTAACCCTCTCTCTCTCTGACTGTTTATACTGAATTAACCCTCTCTGACTATTTATACTGTATTAACCCTCTCTCTCTCTCTGACTATTTATACTGAATTAACCCTCTCTATCTGACTATTTATACTGAATTAACCCTCTCTCTATCTGACTATTTATACTGAATTAACCCTCTCTCTCTCTCTGACTATTTATACTGAATTAACCCTCTCTCTCTCTCTGACTATTTATACTGAATTAACCCTCTCTGACTATTTATACTGAATTAACCCTCTCTCTCTCTGACTATTTATACTGAATTAACCCTCTCTGACTATTTATACTGAATTAACCCTTTCTTTCTGACTATATATACTGTATTAACCCTCTCTGACTATTTATACTGAATTAACCCTCTCTCTCTGACTATTTATACTGAATTAACCCTCTCTCTCTGACTATTTATACTGTATTAACCCTCTCTCTCTCTCTGACTATTTATACTGAATTAACCCTCTCTCTCTCTGACTATTTATACTGAATTAACCCTCTCTCTCTCTGACTATTTATACTGAATTAACCCTCTCTCTCTCTGACTATTTATACTGAATTAACCCTCTCTCTCTATCTGACTATTTATACTGAATTAACCCTCTCTCTCTGACTATTTATACTGAATTAACCCTCTCTGACTATTTATACTGAATTAACCCTCTCTCTCTCTGACTATTTATACTGAATTAACCCTCTCTCTCTCTGACTATTTATACTGAATTAACCCTCTCTATCTGACTATTTATACTGAATTAAACCTCTCTCTATCTGACTATTTATACTGAATTAACCCTCTCTCTCTCTCTGACTATTTATACTGAATTAACCCTCTCTCTCTCTGACTATTTATACTGAAATATACCCTCTCTGACTATTTATACTGAATTAACCCTCTCTCTCTCTGACTATTTATACTGAATTAACCCTCTCTATCTGACTATTTATACTGAATTAACCCTCTCTCTATCTGACTATTTATACTGAATTAACCCTCTCTCTCTCTCTGACTATTTATACTGAATTAACCCTCTCTGACTATTTATGCTGAATTAACCCTATCTCTATCTGACTATTTATACTGAATTAACCCTCTCTCTCTCTCTGACTATTTATGCTGAATTAACCCTCTCTCTCTCTCTGACTATTTATGCTGAATTAACCCTCTCTCTCTCTCTGACTATTTATACTGAATTAACCCTCTCTCTCTGACTATTTATACTGAATTAACCCTCTCTCTCTCTGACTATTTATACTGAATTAACCCTCTCTCTCTCTGACTATTTATACTGAATTAACCCTCTCTGACTATTTATACTGAATTAACCCTCTCTGACTATTTATACTGTATTAACCCTCTCTCTCTCTCTGACTATTTATACTGAATTAACCCTCTCTCTCTCTCTGACTATTTATACTGAATTAACCCTCTCTCTCTCTGACTATTTATACTGAATGAACCCTCTCTGACTATTTATACTGAATTAACCCTCTCTCTCTCTGACTATTTATACTGAATTAACCCTCTCTATCTGACTATTTATACTGAATTAACCCTCTCTCTATCTGACTATTTATACTGAATTAACCCTCTCTCTCTCTCTGACTATTTATACTGAATTAACCCTCTCTGACTATTTATGCTGAATTAACCCTCTCTCTATCTGACTATTTATACTGAATTAACCCTCTCTCTCTCTCTGACTATTTATGCTGAATTAACCCTCTCTCGCTCTGACTATTTATGCTGAATTAACCCCCTCTCTCTCTCTGACTATTTATACTGAATTAACCCTCTC
The DNA here is from genome assembly GCF_020615455.1 of Coregonus clupeaformis. Lineage (NCBI taxonomy): Eukaryota > Metazoa > Chordata > Actinopteri > Salmoniformes > Salmonidae > Coregonus > Coregonus clupeaformis. Next base: position 10,307,343 of record NC_059230.1, read on the forward strand.
TCTATCTGACTATTTATACTGAATTAACCATCTGTCTCACAATTCAATTTCAATTTAAGGGCTTTATTGGCATTGGAAACGTATGTTAACATTGCAAAAGCAAGTGAAGTAGATAGTAAACAAAAGTGAAATAAACAATAAATATTAACAGTAAACATTACACTCAGAAGTTTCAAATGAATAAAGACATTTCAAATGTCATATTATGTCTATATACAGTGTTGTAACAATGTGCAAATAGTTAAAGTACAAATGGGAAAATAAATCAACATAAATATAGGTTGTATTTACAATGGTGTTTGTTCTTCACTGGTTGCCCTTTTCTTGTGGCAACAGGTCACAAATCTTGCTGCTGTGATGGCACACTGTGGTTTTTTCACCCAGTAGATAAGGGAGTTTATCAAAATTGGATTTGTTTAAGTGGATCGATGTAATCTGACGGAAATACAGTATTTAGTCAGCCACCAAAAAAAGATGAGAGAGGCCTGTAATTTTCATCATAGGTACACGTCAACTATGAGAGACAAATGAGGGATAAAAATCCAGAAAATCACATTGTAGGATTTTTAATGAATTTATTTGCAAATTATGGTGGAAAATAAGTATTTGGTCAATAACAAAAGTTTTCGACACAGGTCAAACGTTTTCTGTAAGTCTTCACAAGGTTTTCACACACTGTTGCTGGTATTTTGGCCCATTCCTCCATGCAGATCTCCTCTAGAGCAGTGATGTTTTGGGGCTGTCGCTGGGCAACACGGACTTTCAACTCCCTCCAAATATTTTCTATGGGGGTTGAGATCTGGAGACTGGCTAGGCCACTCCAGGACCTTGAAATGCTTCTTACGAAGCCACTCCTTCGTTGCCCGGGCGGTGTGTTTGGGATCATTGTCATGCTGAAAGACACAGCCACGTTTCATCTTCAATGCCCTTGCTGATGGAAGGAGGTTTTCACTCAAAATCTCATGATACATGGCCCCATTCATTCTTTCCTTTACACGGATCAGTCGTCCTGGTCCCTTTGAAGAAAAAACAGCCCCAAAGCATGATGTTTCCATCCCCATGCTTCACAGTAGGTATGGTGTTCTTTGGATGCAACTCAGCATTCTTTGTCCTCCAAACACGACGAGTTGAGTTTTTACCAAAAAGTTATATTTTGATTTCATCTGACCATATGACATTCTCCCAATCCTCTTCTGGATCATCCAAATGCACTCTAGCAAACTTCAGACGGGCCTGGACATGTACTGACTTAAGCAGGGGGACACGTCTGGCACTGCAGGATTTGAGTCCCTGGCGGCATAGTGTGTTACTGATGGTAGGCTTTGTTACTTTGGTCCCAGCTCTCTGCAGGTCATTCACTAGGTCCCCCCGTGTGGTTCTGGGATTTTTGCTCACTGTTCTTGTGATCATTTTGTCCCCACTGGGTGAGGTCTTGCGTGGAGCCCCAGATCGAGGGAGATTATCAGTGGTCTTGTATGTCTTCCATTTCCTACTAATTGCTCCCACAGTTGATTTCTTCAAACCAAGCTGCTTACCTATTGCAGATTCAGTCTTCCCAGCCTGGTGCAGGTCTACAATGTTGTTTCTGGTGTCCTTTGACAGCTCTTTGGTCTTGGCCATAGTGGAGTTTGGAGTGTGACTGTTTGAGGTTGTGGACAGGTGTCTTTTATACGGATAACAAGTTCAAACAGGTGCCATTAATACAGGTAACGAGTGGAGGACAGAGGAGCCTTTTAATGAAGAAGTTACAGGTCTGTGAGAGCCAGAAGTCTTGCTTGTTTGTAGGAGACCAAATACTTATTTTCCACCATAATTTGCAAATAAATTCATAAAAAATCCTACAATGTGATTTTCTGGAGAAAAAAATCTCAATTTGTCTGTCATAGTTGACGTGTACCTATGATGAAAATTACAGGACTCTCTCATCTTTTTAGAGTGGGAGAACTTGCACAATTAGTGGCTGACTAAATACTTTTTTCCCCACTGTATTTATGCTGAATTAACCCTCTCTCTATCTGACTATTTATACTGAATTAACCCTCTCTCTCTCTGACTATTTATACTGAATTAACCCACTCTCTCTCTCTGACTATTTATACTGTATTAACCCTCTCTGACTATTTATACTGAAATAACCATCTCTCTCTCTGACTATTTATACTGAATTAACCCTCTCTCTCTCTGACTATTTATACTGAATTAACCCTCTCTCTCTCTCTGACTATTTATACTGAATTAACCCTCTCTCTCTCTCTGACTATTTATACTGAATTAACCCTCTCTCTCTCTGACTATTTATACTGAATTAACCCTCTCTCTCTCTCTGACGATATATACTGAATTAACCCTCTCTCTCTGACTATTTATACTGAATTTACCTTTTTCTCGGTGACTATTTATACTGAATTAACAGTCTCTCTCTCACACTCTCTCTGTCTCTCTCTGACTATTTATGCTGAATTAACCCTCTCTCTCTGACTATTTATACTGAATTAACCCTCTCTCTCTCTCTGACTATTTATACTGAATTAACCCTCTCTCTCTCTCTGACTATTTATACTGTATTAACCCTCTCTATCTGACTATTTATACTGAATTAACCCTCTCTCTCTGACTATTTATACTGAATTAACCCTCTCTCTCTCTGACTATTTATACTGAATTAACCCTCTCTCTCTATCTGACTATTTATACTGAATTAACCCTCTCTGACTATTTATACTGAAATAACCCTCTCTCTCTCTGACTATTTATACTGAATTAACCCTCTCTATCTGACTATTTATACTGAATTAACCCTCTCTCTTTCTGACTATTTATACTGAATTAACCCTCTCTCTCTGACTATTTATACTGAATTAACCCTCTCTCTCTCTGACTATTTATACTGAATTAACCATCTCTCTCTCTGACGATATATACTGAATTAACCCTCTCTCTCTCTGACTATTTATGTTGAATTAACCCTCTCTCTCTGACTATTTATACTGAATTAACCCTCTCTCTCTCTCTGACTATTTATACTGAATTAACCCTCTCTCTCTCTGACTATTTCTACTGTATTAACCCTCTCTCTCTATCTGACTATTTCTACTGTATTAACCCTCTCTCTCTATCTGACTATTTCTACTGAATTAACCCTCTCTCTCTATCTGACTATTTATACTGAATTAACCTTCTCTCTCTCTCTGACTATTTATACTGAATTAACCCTCTCTCTCTCTCTGACTATTTATACTGAATTAACCCTCTCTCTCTCTCTGACTATTTATACTGAATTAACCCTCTCTCTCTCTCTGACTATTTATACTGAATTAACCCTCTCTCTCTCTGACTATTTATACTGAATTAACCCTCTCTCTATCTGACTATTTATACTGTATTAACCCTCTCTCTATCTGACTATTTATACTGTATTAACCCTCTCTCTATCTGACTATTTATACTGAATTAACCCTCTCTCTCTCTGACTATTTATACTGAATTAACCCTCTCTCTCTCTCTGACTATTTATACTGAATTAACCCTCTCTCTCTCTCTGACTATTTATATTGAATTAACCCTCTCTCTCTCTCTGACTATTTATACTGAATTAACCCTCTCTCTCTCTGACTATTTCTACTGTATTAACCCTCTCTCTCTATCTGACTATTTCTACTGTATTAACCCTCTCTCTCTATCTGACTATTTCTACTGAATTAACCCTCTCTCTCTATCTGACTATTTATACTGAATTAACCCCTCTCTCTCTCTGACTATTTATACTGAATTAACCCTCTCTCTCTCTCTGACTATTTATACTGAATTAACCCTCTCTCTCTCTCTGACTATTTATACTGAATTAACCCTCTCTCTCTCTCTGACTATTTATACTGAATTAACCCTCTCTCTCTCTGACTATTTATACTGAATTAACCCTCTCTCTATCTGACTATTTATACTGTATTAACCCTCTCTCTATCTGACTATTTATACTGTATTAACCCTCTCTCTATCTGACTATTTATACTGAATTAACCCTCTCTCTCTCTGACTATTTATACTGAATTAACCTCTCTCTCTCTCTGACTATTTATACTGAATTAACCCTCTCTCTCTCTCTGACTATTTATATTGAATTAACCCTCTCTCTCTCTCTGACTATTTATACTGAATTAACCCTCTCTCTATCTGACTATTTATACTGAATTAACCCTCTCTCTCTCTGACTATTTATACTGAATTAACCCTCTCTCTATCTGACTATTTATACTGTATTAACCCTCTCTCTATCTGACTATTTATACTGTATTAACCCTCTCTCTATCTGACTATTTATACTGAATTAACCCCTCTCTCTCTGACTATTTATACTGAATTAACCCTCTCTCTCTGACTATTTATACTGAATTAACCCTCTCTCTCTCTGACTATTTATACTGAATTAACCCTCTCTCTATCTGACTATTTATACTGTATTAACCCTCTCTCTATCTGACTATTTATACTGTATTAACCCTCTCTCTCTATCTGACTATTTATACTGAATTAACCCTCTCTCTCTCTGACTATTTATACTGAATTAACCCTCTCTCTCTCTCTGACTATTTATACTGAATTAACCCTCTCTCTCTCTCTGACTATTTATACTGAATTAACCCTCTCTCTCTCTCTGACTATTTATACTGAATTAACCTCTCTCTCTCTGACTATTTATACTGAATTAACCCTCTCTCTATCTGACTATTTATACTGTATTAACCCTCTCTCTATCTGACTATTTATACTGTATTAACCCTCTCTCTATCTGACTATTTATACTGAATTAACCCTCTCTCTCTCTGACTATTTATACTGAATTAACCCTCTCTCTCTCTCTGACTATTTATACTGAATTAACCCTCTCTCTCTCTCTCTGACTATTTATACTGAATTAACCCTCTCTCTCTCTGACTATTTATACTGAATTAACCCTCTCTCTCTCTGACTATTTATACTGAATTAACCCTCTCTATCTGACTATTTATACTGAATTAAACCTCTCTCTATCTGACTATTTATACTGAATTAACCCTCTCTCTCTCTCTGACTATTTATACTGAATTAACCCTCTCTCTCTCTGACTATTTATACTGAAATATACCCTCTCTGACTATTTATACTGAATTAACCCTCTCTCTCTCTGACTATTTATACTGAATTAACCCTCTCTCTCTGACTATTTATACTGAATTAACCCTCTCTCTCTGACTATTTATACTGAATTAACCCTCTCTCTCTCTGACTATTTATACTGAATTAACCCTCTCTCTATCTGACTATTTATACTGTATTAACCCTCTCTCTATCTGACTATTTATACTGTATTAACCCTCTCTCTCTATCTGACTATTTATACTGAATTAACCCTCTCTCTCTCTGACTATTTATACTGAATTAACCCTCTCTCTCTCTCTGACTATTTATACTGAATTAACCCTCTCTCTCTCTCTGACTATTTATACTGAATTAACCCTCTCTCTCTCTCTGACTATTTATACTGAATTAACCCTCTCTCTCTCTCTGACTATTTATACTGAATTAACCCTCTCTCTCTCTGACTATTTATACTGAATTAACCCTCTCTCTATCTGACTATTTATACTGTATTAACCCTCTCTCTATCTGACTATTTATACTGTATTAACCCTCTCTCTATCTGACTATTTATACTGAATTAACCCTCTCTCTCTCTGACTATTTATACTGAATTAACCTTCTCTCTCTCTCTGACTATTTATACTGAATTAACCCTCTCTCTCTCTCTGACTATTTATACTGAATTAACCCTCTCTCTCTCTGACTATTTATACTGAATTAACCCTCTCTCTCTCTGACTATTTATACTGAATTAACCCTCTCTATCTGACTATTTATACTGAATTAAACCTCTCTCTATCTGACTATTTATACTGAATTAACCCTCTCTCTCTCTCTGACTATTTATACTGAATTAACCCTCTCTCTCTCTGACTATTTATACTGAAATATACCCTCTCTGACTATTTATACTGAATTAACCCTCTCTCTCTCTGACTATTTATACTGAATTAACCCTCTCTATCTGACTATTTATACTGAATTAACCCTCTCTCTATCTGACTATTTATACTGAATTAACCCTCTCTCTCTCTCTGACTATTTATACTGAATTAACCCTCTCTGACTATTTATGCTGAATTAACCCTATCTCTATCTGACTATTTATGCTGAATTAACCCTCTCTCTCTCTCTGACTATTTATACTGAATTAACCCTCTCTCTCTGACTATTTATACTGAATTAACCCTCTCTCTCTCTGACTATTTATACTGAATTAACCCTCTCTCTCTCTGACTATTTATACTGAATTAACCCTCTCTGACTATTTATACTGAATTAACCCTCTCTGACTATTTATACTGTATTAACCCTCTCTCTCTCTCTGACTATTTATACTGAATTAACCCTCGCTCTCTCTCTGACTATTTATACTGAATTAACCCTCTCTCTCTCTGACTATTTATACTGAATGAACCCTCTCTGACTATTTATACTGAATTAACCCTCTCTCTCTGACTATTTATACTGAATTAACCCTCTCTATCTGACTATTTATACTGAATTAACCCTCTATCTGACTATTTATACTGAATTAACCCTCTCTCTCTCTCTGACTATTTATACTGAATTAACCCTCTCTGACTATTTATGCTGAATTAACCCTCTCTCTATCTGACTATTTATACTGAATTAACCCTCTCTCTCTCTCTGACTATTTATGCTGAATTAACCCTCTCTCTCTCTCTGACTATTTATGCTGAATTAACCCTCTCTCTCTCTGACTATTTATACTGAATTAACCCTCTCTCTATCTGACTATTTATACTGAATTAACCATCTGTCTCACAATTCAATTTCAATTTAAGGGCTTTATTGGCATTGGAACGTATGTTAACATTGCAAAGCAAGTGAAGTAGATAGTAAACAAAAGTGAAATAAACAATAAATATTAACAGTAAACATTACACTCAGAAGTTTCAAATGAATAAAGACATTTCAAATGTCATATTATGTCTATATACAGTGTTGTAACAATGTGCAAATAGTTAAAGTACAAATGGGAAAATAAATCAACATAAATATAGGTTGTATTTACAATGGTGTTTGTTCTTCACTGGTTGCCCTTTTCTTGTGGCAACAGGTCACAAATCTTGCTGCTGTGATGGCACACTGTGGTTTTTCACCCAGTAGATAAGGGGAGTTTATCAAAATTGGATTTGTTTAAGTGGATCGATGTAATCTGACGGAAATACAGTATTTAGTCAGCCACCAAAAAAAAGATGAGAGAGGCCTGTAATTTTCATCATAGGTACACGTCAACTATGAGAGACAAAATGAGGGATAAAAATCCAGAAAATCACATTGTAGGATTTTTAATGAATTTATTTGCAAATTATGGTGGAAAATAAGTATTTGGTCAATAACAAAAGTTTCTCGACACAGGTCAAACGTTTTCTGTAAGTCTTCACAAGGTTTTCACACACTGTTGCTGGTATTTTGGCCCATTCCTCCATGCAGATCTCCTCTAGAGCAGTGATGTTTTGGGGCTGTCGCTGGGCAACACGGACTTTCAACTCCTCCAAATATTTTCTATGGGGTTGAGATCTGGAGACTGGCTAGGCCACTCCAGGACCTTGAAATGCTTCTTACGAGCCACTCCTTCGTTGCCCGGGCGGTGTGTTTGGGATCATTGTCATGCTGAAAGACACAGCCACGTTTCATCTTCAATGCCCTTGCTGATGGAAGGAGGTTTTCACTCAAAATCTCATGATACATGGCCCCATTCATTCTTTCCTTTACACGGATCAGTCGTCCTGGTCCCTTTGAAGAAAAACAGCCCCAAAGCATGATGTTTCCATCCCCATGCTTCACAGTAGGTATGGTGTTCTTTGGATGCAACTCAGCATTCTTTGTCCTCCAAACACGACGAGTTGAGTTTTTACCAAAAAGTTATATTTTGATTTCATCTGACCATATGACATTCTCCCAATCCTCTTCTGGATCATCCAAATGCACTCTAGCAAACTTCAGACGGGCCTGGACATGTACTGACTTAAGCAGGGGGGACACGTCTGGCACTGCAGGATTTGAGTCCCTGGCGGCGTAGTGTGTTACTGATGGTAGGCTTTGTTACTTTGGTCCCAGCTCTCTGCAGGTCATTCACTAGGTCCCCCGTGTGGTTCTGGGATTTTTGCTCACTGTTCTTGTGATCATTTTGTCCCCACTGGGTGAGGTCTTGCGTGGAGCCCCAGATCGAGGGAGATTATCAGTGGTCTTGTATGTCTTCCATTTCCTACTAATTGCTCCCACAGTTGATTTCTTCAAACCAAGCTGCTTACCTATTGCAGATTCAGTCTTCCCAGCCTGGTGCAGGTCTACAATGTTGTTTCTGGTGTCCTTTGACAGCTCTTTGGTCTTGGCCATAGTGGAGTTTGGAGTGTGACTGTTTGAGGTTGTGGACAGGTGTCTTTTATACGGATAACAAGTTCAAACAGGTGCCATTAATACAGGTAACGAGTGGAGGACAGAGGAGCCTTTTAATGAAGAAGTTACAGGTCTGTGAGAGCCAGAAGTCTTGCTTGTTTGTAGGAGACCAAATACTTATTTTCCACCATAATTTGCAAATAAATTCATAAAAAATCCTACAATGTGATTTTCTGGAGAAAAAAAATCTCAATTTGTCTGTCATAGTTGACGTGTACCTATGATGAAAATTACAGGACTCTCTCATCTTTTAAGTGGGAGAACTTGCACAATTAGTGGCTGACTAAATACTTTTTTCCCCCACTGTATTTATGCTGAATTAACCCTCTCTCTATCTGACTATTTATACTGAATTAACCCTCTCTCTCTCTGACTATTTATACTGAATTAACCCACTCTCTCTCTCTGACTATTTATACTGTATTAACCCTCTCTGACTATTTATACTGAAATAACCATCTCTCTCTCTGACTATTTATACTGAATTAACCCTCTCTCTCTCTGACTATTTATACTGAATTAACCCCTCTCTCTCTCTCTGACTATTTATACTGAATTAACCCTCTCTCTCTCTCTGACTATTTATACTGAATTAACCCTCTCTCTCTCTGACTATTTATACTGAATTAACCCTCTCTCTCTCTCTGACTATATATACTGAATTAACCCTCTCTCTCTGACTATTTATACTGAATTTACCTTTTTTTCGGTGACTATTTATACTGAATTAACAGTCTCTCTCTCACACTCTCTCTGTCTCTCTCTGACTATTTATGCTGAATTAACCCTCTCTCTCTGACTATTTATACTGAATTAACCCTCTCTCTCTCTCTGACTATTTATACTGAATTAACCCTCTCTCTCTCTCTGACTATTTATACTGTATTAACCCTCTCTATCTGACTATTTATACTGAATTAACCCTCTCTCTCTGACTATTTATACTGAATTAACCCTCTCTCTCTCTGACTATTTATACTGAATTAACCCTCTCTCTCTATCTGACTATTTATACTGAATTAACCCTCTCTGACTATTTATACTGAAATAACCCTCTCTCTCTCTGACTATTTATACTGAATTAACCCTCTCTATCTGACTATTTATACTGAATTAACCCTCTCTCTTTCTGACTATTTATACTGAATTAACCCTCTCTCTCTGACTATTTATACTGAATTAACCCTCTCTCTCTCTGACTATTTATACTGAATTAACCATCTCTCTCTCTGACGATATATACTGAATTAACCCTCTCTCTCTCTGACTATTTATGTTGAATTAACCCTCTCTCTCTGACTATTTATACTGAATTAACCCTCTCTCTCTCTCTGACTATTTATACTGAATTAACCCTCTCTCTCTCTGACTATTTCTACTGTATTAACCCTCTCTCTCTATCTGACTATTTCTACTGTATTAACCCTCTCTCTCTATCTGACTATTTCTACTGAATTAACCCTCTCTCTCTCTGACTATTTATACTGAATTAACCCTCTCTCTCTCTGACTATTTATACTGAATTAACCCTCTCTCTATCTGACTATTTATACTGTATTAACCCTCTCTCTATCTGACTATTTATACTGTATTAACCCTCTCTCTATCTGACTATTTATACTGAATTAACCCTCTCTCTCTCTGACTATTTATACTGAATTAACCCTCTCTCTCTCTCTGACTATTTATACTGAATTAACCCTCTCTCTCTCTCTGACTATTTATATTGAATTAACCCTCTCTCTCTCTCTGACTATTTATACTGAATTAACCCTCTCTCTCTCTGACTATTTCTACTGTATTAACCCTCTCTCTCTATCTGACTATTTCTACTGTATTAACCCTCTCTCTCTATCTGACTATTTCTACTGAATTAACCCTCTCTCTCTATCTGACTATTTATACTGAATTAACCCTCTCTCTCTCTCTGACTATTTATACTGAATTAACCCTCTCTCTCTCTGACTATTTATACTGAATTAACCCTCTCTCTCTCTCTGACTATTTATACTGAATTAACCTCTCTCTCTCTCTGACTATTTATACTGAATTAACCCTCTCTCTCTCTGACTATTTATACTGAATTAACCCTCTCTCTATCTGACTATTTATACTGTATTAACCCTCTCTCTATCTGACTATTTATACTGAATTAACCCTCTCTCTCTCTGACTATTTATACTGAATTAACCCTCTCTCTCTCTGACTATTTATACTGAATTAACCCTCTCTCTCTCTCTGACTATTTATACTGAATTAACCCTCTCTCTCTCTCTGACTATTTATATTGAATTAACCCTCTCTCTCTCTCTGACTATTTATACTGAATTAACCCTCTCTCTATCTGACTATTTATACTGAATTAACCCTCTCTCTCTCTGACTATTTATACTGAATTAACCCTCTCTCTATCTGACTATTTATACTGTATTAACCCTCTCTCTATCTGACTATTTATACTGTATTAACCCTCTCTCTATCTGACTATTTATACTGAATTAACCCTCTCTCTCTCTGACTATTTATACTGAATTAACCCTCTCTCTCTGACTATTTATACTGAATTAACCCTCTCTCTCTCTGACTATTTATACTGAATTAACCCTCTCTCTATCTGACTATTTATACTGTATTAACCCTCTCTCTATCTGACTATTTATACTGTATTAACCCTCTCTCTCTATCTGACTATTTATACTGAATTAACCCTCTCTCTCTCTGACTATTTATACTGAATTAACCCTCTCTCTCTCTCTGACTATTTATACTGAATTAACCCTCTCTCTCTCTCTGACTATTTATACTGAATTAACCCTCTCTCTCTCTCTGACTATTTATACTGAATTAACCCTCTCTCTCTCTGACTATTTATACTGAATTAACCCTCTCTCTATCTGACTATTTATACTGTATTAACCCTCTCTCTATCTGACTATTTATACTGTATTAACCCTCTCTCTATCTGACTATTTATACTGAATTAACCCTCTCTCTCTCTGACTATTTATACTGAATTAACCCTCTCTCTCTCTCTGACTATTTATACTGAATTAACCCTCTCTCTCTCTCTGACTATTTATACTGAATTAACCCTCTCTCTCTCTGACTATTTATACTGAATTAACCCTCTCTCTCTCTGACTATTTATACTGAATTAACCCTCTCTATCTGACTATTTATACTGAATTAAACCTCTCTCTATCTGACTATTTATACTGAATTAACCCTCTCTCTCTCTCTGACTATTTATACTGAATTAACCCTCTCTCTCTCTGACTATTTATACTGAAATATACCCTCTCTGACTATTTATACTGAATTAACCCTCTCTCTCTCTGACTATTTATACTGAATTAACCCTCTCTCTCTGACTATTTATACTGAATTAACCCTCTCTCTCTGACTATTTATACTGAATTAACCCTCTCTCTCTCTGACTATTTATACTGAATTAACCCTCTCTCTATCTGACTATTTATACTGTATTAACCCTCTCTCTATCTGACTATTTATACTGTATTAACCCTCTCTCTCTATCTGACTATTTATACTGAATTAACCCTCTCTCTCTCTGACTATTTATACTGAATTAACCCTCTCTCTCTCTCTGACTATTTATACTGAATTAACCCTCTCTCTCTCTCTGACTATTTATACTGAATTAACCCTCTCTCTCTCTCTGACTATTTATACTGAATTAACCTCTCTCTCTCTCTGACTATTTATACTGAATTAACCTCTCTCTCTCTGACTATTTATACTGAATTAACCCTCTCTCTATCTGACTATTTATACTGTATTAACCCTCTCTCTATCTGACTATTTATACTGTATTAACCCTCTCTCTATCTGACTATTTATACTGAATTAACCCTCTCTCTCTCTGACTATTTATACTGAATTAACCCTCTCTCTCTCTCTGACTATTTATACTGAATTAACCCTCTCTCTCTCTCTGACTATTTATACTGAATTAACCCTCTCTCTCTCTGACTATTTATACTGAATTAACCCTCTCTCTCTCTGACTATTTATACTGAATTAACCCTCTCTATCTGACTATTTATACTGAATTAAACCTCTCTCTATCTGACTATTTATACTGAATTAACCCTCTCTCTCTCTCTGACTATTTATACTGAATTAACCCTCTCTCTCTCTGACTATTTATACTGAAATATACCCTCTCTGACTATTTATACTGAATTAACCTCTCTCTCTCTGACTATTTATACTGAATTAACCCTCTCTATCTGACTATTTATACTGAATTAACCCTCTCTCTATCTGACTATTTATACTGAATTAACCCTCTCTCTCTCTCTGACTATTTATACTGAATTAACCCTCTCTGACTATTTATGCTGAATTAACCCTATCTCTATCTGACTATTTATGCTGAATTAACCCTCTCTCTCTCTCTGACTATTTATACTGAATTAACCCTCTCTCTCTGACTATTTATACTGAATTAACCCTCTCTCTCTCTGACTATTTATACTGAATTAACCCTCTCTCTCTCTGACTATTTATACTGAATTAACCCTCTCTGACTATTTATACTGAATTAACCCTCTCTGACTATTTATACTGTATTAACCCTCTCTCTCTCTCTGACTATTTATACTGAATTAACCCTCGCTCTCTCTCTGACTATTTATACTGAATTAACCCTCTCTCTCTCTGACTATTTATACTGAATGAACCCTCTCTGACTATTTATACTGAATTAACCCTCTCTCTCTCTGACTATTTATACTGAATTAACCCTCTCTATCTGACTATTTATACTGAATTAACCCTCTATCTGACTATTTATACTGAATTAACCCTCTCTCTCTCTCTGACTATTTATACTGAATTAACCCTCTCTGACTATTTATGCTGAATTAACCCTCTCTCTATCTGACTATTTATACTGAATTAACCCTCTCTCTCTCTCTGACTATTTATGCTGAATTAACCCTCTCTCTCTCTCTGACTATTTATGCTGAATTAACCCCCTCTCTCTCTCTGACTATTTATACTGAATTAACCCTCTCTCTATCTGACTATTTATACTGAATTAACCATCTGTCTCACAATTCAATTTCAATTTAAGGGCTTTATTGGCATTGGAAACGTATGTTAACATTGCAAAAGCAAGTGAAGTAGATAGTAAACAAAAGTGAAATAAACAATAAATATTAACAGTAAACATTACACTCAGAAGTTTCAAATGAATAAAGACATTTCAAATGTCATATTATGTCTATATACAGTGTTGTAACAATGTGCAAATAGTTAAAGTACAAATGGGAAAATAAATCAACATAAATATAGGTTGTATTTACAATGGTGTTTGTTCTTCACTGGTTGCCCTTTTCTTGTGGCAACAGGTCACAAATCTTGCTGCTGTGATGGCACACTGTGGTTTTTCACCCAGTAGATAAGGGAGTTTATCAAAATTGGATTTGTTTAAGTGGATCGATGTAATCTGACGGAAATACAGTATTTAGTCAGCCACCAAAAAAAGATGGAGAGGCCTGTAATTTTCATCATAGGTACACGTCAACTATGAGAGACAAAATGAGGGATAAAAATCCAGAAAATCACATTGTAGGATTTTTAATGAATTTATTTGCAAATTATGGTGGAAAATAAGTATTTGGTCAATAACAAAAGTTTCTCGACACAGGTCAAACGTTTTCTGTAAGTCTTCACAAGGTTTTCACACACTGTTGCTGGTATTTTGGCCCATTCCTCCATGCAGATCTCCTCTAGAGCAGTGATGTTTTGGGGCTGTCGCTGGGCAACACGGACTTTCAACTCCCTCCAAATATTTTCTATGGGGTTGAGATCTGGAGACTGGCTAGGCCACTCCAGGACCTTGAAATGCTTCTTACGAAGCCACTCCTTCGTTGCCCGGGCGGTGTGTTTGGGATCATTGTCATGCTGAAAGACACAGCCACGTTTCATCTTCAATGCCCTTGCTGATGGAAGGAGGTTTTCACTCAAAATCTCATGATACATGGCCCCATTCATTCTTTCCTTTACGGATCAGTCGTCCTGGTCCCTTTGAAGAAAAAACAGCCCCAAAGCATGATGTTTCCATCCCCATGCTTCACAGTAGGTATGGTGTTCTTTGGATGCAACTCAGCATTCTTTGTCCTCCAAACACGACGAGTTGAGTTTTTACCAAAAAGTTATATTTTGATTTCATCTGACCATATGACATTCTCCCAATCCTCTTCTGGATCATCCAAATGCACTCTAGCAAACTTCAGACGGGCCTGGACATGTACTGACTTAAGCAGGGGGACACGTCTGGCACTGCAGGATTTGAGTCCCTGGCGGCGTAGTGTGTTACTGATGGTAGGCTTTGTTACTTTGGTCCCAGCTCTCTGCAGGTCATTCACTAGGTCCCCCCGTGTGGTTCTGGGATTTTTGCTCACTGTTCTTGTGATCATTTTGTCCCCACTGGGTGAGGTCTTGCGTGGAGCCCCAGATCGAGGGAGATTATCAGTGGTCTTGTATGTCTTCCATTTCCTACTAATTGCTCCCACAGTTGATTTCTTCAAACCAAGCTGCTTACCTATTGCAGATTCAGTCTTCCCAGCCTGGTGCAGGTCTACAATGTTGTTTCTGGTGTCCTTTGACAGCTCTTTGGTCTTGGCCATAGTGGAGTTTGGAGTGTGACTGTTTGAGGTTGTGGACAGGTGTCTTTTATACGGATAACAAGTTCAAACAGGTGCCATTAATACAGGTAACGAGTGGAGGACAGAGGAGCCTTTTAATGAAGAAGTTACAGGTCTGTGAGAGCCAGAAGTCTTGCTTGTTTGTAGGAGACCAAATACTTATTTTCCACCATAATTTGCAAATAAATTCATAAAAAATCCTACAATGTGATTTTCTGGAGAAAAAAATCTCAATTTGTCTGTCATAGTTGACGTGTACCTATGATGAAAATTACAGGACTCTCTCATCTTTTTTAAGTGGGAGAACTTGCACAATTAGTGGCTGACTAAATACTTTTTTCCCCCACTGTATTTATGCTGAATTAACCCTCTCTCTATCTGACTATTTATACTGAATTAACCCTCTCTCTCTCTGACTATTTATACTGAATTAACCCACTCTCTCTCTCTGACTATTTATACTGTATTAACCCTCTCTGACTATTTATACTGAAATAACCATCTCTCTCTGACTATTTATACTGAATTAACCCTCTCTCTCTCTGACTATTTATACTGAATTAACCCTCTCTCTCTCTCTGACTATTTATACTGAATTAACCCTCTCTCTCTCTCTGACTATTTATACTGAATTAACCCTCTCTCTCTCTGACTATTTATACTGAATTAACCCTCTCTCTCTCTCTGACGATATATACTGAATTAACCCTCTCTCTCTGACTATTTATACTGAATTTACCTTTTCTCGGTGACTATTTATACTGAATTAACAGTCTCTCTCTCACACTCTCTCTGTCTCTCTCTGACTATTTATGCTGAATTAACCCTCTCTCTCTGACTATTTATACTGAATTAACCCTCTCTCTCTCTCTGACTATTTATACTGAATTAACCCTCTCTCTCTCTCTGACTATTTATACTGTATTAACCCTCTCTATCTGACTATTTATACTGAATTAACCCTCTCTCTCTGACTATTTATACTGAATTAACCCTCTCTCTCTCTGACTATTTATACTGAATTAACCCTCTCTCTCTATCTGACTATTTATACTGAATTAACCCTCTCTGACTATTTATACTGAAATAACCCTCTCTCTCTCTGACTATTTATACTGAATTAACCCTCTCTATCTGACTATTTATACTGAATTAACCCTCTCTCTTTCTGACTATTTATACTGAATTAACCCTCTCTCTCTGACTATTTATACTGAATTAACCCTCTCTCTCTCTGACTATTTATACTGAATTAACCATCTCTCTCTCTGACGATATATACTGAATTAACCCTCTCTCTCTCTGACTATTTATGTTGAATTAACCCTCTCTCTCTGACTATTTATACTGAATTAACCCTCTCTCTCTCTCTGACTATTTATACTGAATTAACCCTCTCTCTCTCTGACTATTTCTACTGTATTAACCCTCTCTCTCTATCTGACTATTTCTACTGTATTAACCCTCTCTCTCTATCTGACTATTTCTACTGAATTAACCCTCTCTCTATCTGACTATTTATACTGTATTAACCCTCTCTCTATCTGACTATTTATACTGAATTAACCCTCTCTCTCTCTCTGACTATTTATACTGAATTAACCCTCTCTCTCTCTCTGACTATTTATACTGAATTAACCCTCTCTCTCTCTCTCTGACTATTTATACTGAATTAACCCTCTCTCTCTCTCTGACTATTTATACTGAATTAACCCTCTCTCTCTCTGACTATTTATACTGAATTAACCCTCTCTCTATCTGACTATTTATACTGTATTAACCCTCTCTCTATCTGACTATTTATACTGAATTAACCCTCTCTCTCTCTGACTATTTATACTGAATTAACCCTCTCTCTCTCTCTGACTATTTATACTGAATTAACCCTCTCTCTCTCTCTGACTATTTATATTGAATTAACCCTCTCTCTCTCTCTGACTATTTATACTGAATTAACCCTCTCTCTCTCTGACTATTTCTACTGTATTAACCCTCTCTCTCTATCTGACTATTTCTACTGTATTAACCCTCTCTCTCTATCTGACTATTTCTACTGAATTAACCCTCTCTCTCTATCTGACTATTTATACTGAATTAACCCTCTCTCTCTCTCTGACTATTTATACTGAATTAACCCTCTCTCTCTCTCTGACTATTTATACTGAATTAACCCTCTCTCTCTCTCTGACTATTTATACTGAATTAACCCTCTCTCTCTCTCTGACTATTTATACTGAATTAACCCTCTCTCTCTCTGACTATTTATACTGAATTAACCCTCTCTCTATCTGACTATTTATACTGTATTAACCCTCTCTCTATCTGACTATTTATACTGTATTAACCCTCTCTCTATCTGACTATTTATACTGAATTAACCCTCTCTCTCTCTGACTATTTATACTGAATTAACCCTCTCTCTCTCTCTGACTATTTATACTGAATTAACCCTCTCTCTCTCTCTGACTATTTATATTGAATTAACCCTCTCTCTCTCTCTGACTATTTATACTGAATTAACCCTCTCTCTCTGACTATTTATACTGAATTAACCCTCTCTCTATCTGACTATTTATACTGAATTAACCCTCTCTCTCTCTGACTATTTATACTGAATTAACCCTCTCTCTATCTGACTATTTATACTGTATTAACCCTCTCTCTATCTGACTATTTATACTGTATTAACCCTCTCTCTATCTGACTATTTATACTGAATTAACCCTCTCTCTCTCTGACTATTTATACTGAATTAACCCTCTCTCTCTGACTATTTATACTGAATTAACCCTCTCTCTCTCTGACTATTTATACTGAATTAACCCTCTCTCTATCTGACTATTTATACTGTATTAACCCTCTCTCTATCTGACTATTTATACTGTATTAACCCTCTCTCTCTATCTGACTATTTATACTGAATTAACCCTCTCTCTCTCTGACTATTTATACTGAATTAACCCTCTCTCTCTCTCTGACTATTTATACTGAATTAACCCTCTCTCTCTCTCTGACTATTTATACTGAATTAACCCTCTCTCTCTCTCTGACTATTTATACTGAATTAACCCTCTCTCTCTCTGACTATTTATACTGAATTAACCCTCTCTCTATCTGACTATTTATACTGTATTAACCCTCTCTCTATCTGACTATTTATACTGTATTAACCCTCTCTCTATCTGACTATTTATACTGAATTAACCCTCTCTCTCTCTGACTATTTATACTGAATTAACCCTCTCTCTCTCTCTGACTATTTATACTGAATTAACCCTCTCTCTCTCTCTGACTATTTATATTGAATTAACCCTCTCTCTCTCTCTGACTATTTATACTGAATTAACCCCTCTCTCTCTGACTATTTATACTGAATTAACCCTCTCTCTATCTGACTATTTATACTGAATTAACCCTCTCTCTCTCTGACTATTTATACTGAATTAACCCTCTCTCTATCTGACTATTTATACTGTATTAACCCTCTCTCTATCTGACTATTTATACTGAATTAACCCTCTCTCTCTCTGACTATTTATACTGAATTAACCCTCTCTCTCTGACTATTTATACTGAATTAACCCTCTCTCTCTCTGACTATTTATACTGAATTAACCCTCTCTCTATCTGACTATTTATACTGTATTAACCCTCTCTCTATCTGACTATTTATACTGTATTAACCCTCTCTCTATCTGACTATTTATACTGAATTAACCCTCTCTCTCTCTGACTATTTATACTGAATTAACCCTCTCTCTCTCTGACTATTTATACTGAATTAACCCTCTCTCTCTCTCTGACTATTTATACTGAATTAACCCTCTCTCTCTGACTATTTATACTGAATTAACCCCTCTCTCTCTGACTATTTATACTGAATTAACCCTCTCTCTCTCTGACTATTTATACTGAATTAACCCTCTCTCTCTCTGACTATTTATACTGAATTAACCCTCTCTCTCTGACTATTTATACTGAATTAACCCTCTCTCTCTCTGACTATTTATACTGAATTAACCCTCTCTCTCTCTGACTATTTATACTGAATTAACCCTCTCTCTCTATCTGACTATTTATACTGAATTAACCCTCTCTCTCTCTGACTATTTATACTGAATTAACCCTCTCTCTCTGACTATTTATACTGAATTAACCCTCTCTCTCTATCTGACTATTTATACTGAATTAACCCTCTCTCTCTCTGACTATTTATACTGAATTAACCCTCTCTCTCTCTGACTATTTATACTGAATTAACCATCTGTCTCACAATTCAATTTCAATTTAAGGGCTTTATTGGCATTGGAAACGTATGTTAACATTGCAAAAGCAAGTGAAGTAGATAGTAAACAAAAGTGAAATAAACAATAAATATTAACAGTAAACATTACACTCAGAAGTTTCAAATGAATAAAGACATTTCAAATGTCATATTATGTCTATATACAGTGTTGTAACAATGTGCAAATAGTTAAAGTACAAATGGGAAAATAAATCAACATAAATATAGGTTGTATTTACAATGGTGTTTGTTCTTCACTGGTTGCCCTTTTCTTGTGGCAACAGGTCACAAATCTTGCTGCTGTGATGGCACACTGTGGTTTTTCACCCAGTAGATAAGGGAGTTTATCAAAATTGGATTTGTTTAAGTGGATCGATGTAATCTGACGGAAATACAGTATTTAGTCAGCCACCAAAAAAAGATGAGAGAGGCCTGTAATTTTCATCATAGGTACACGTCAACTATGAGAGACAAAATGAGGGATAAAAATCCAGAAAATCACATTGTAGGATTTTTAATGAATTTATTTGCAAATTATGGTGGAAAATAAGTATTTGGTCAATAACAAAAGTTTCTCGACACAGGTCAAACGTTTTCTGTAAGTCTTCACAAGGTTTTCACACACTGTTGCTGGTATTTTTGGCCCATTCCTCCATGCAGATCTCCTCTAGAGCAGTGATGTTTTGGGGCTGTCGCTGGGTAACACGGACTTTCAACTCCCTCCAAATATTTTCTATGGGGTTGAGATCTGGAGACTGGCTAGGCCACTCCAGGACCTTGAAATGCTTCTTACGGCCACTCCTTCGTTGCCGGGCGGTGTGTTTGGGATCATTGTCATGCTGAAAGACACAGCCACGTTTCATCTTCAATGCCCTTGCTGATGGAAGGAGGTTTTCACTCAAAATCTCATGATACATGGCCCCATTCATTCTTTCCTTTACACGGATCAGTCGTCCTGGTCCCTTTGAAGAAAAACAGCCCCAAAGCATGATGTTTCCATCCCCATGCTTCACAGTAGGTATGGTGTTCTTTGGATGCAACTCAGCATTCTTTGTCCTCCAAACACGACGAGTTGAGTTTTTACCAAAAAGTTATATTTTGATTTCATCTGACCATATGACATTCTCCCAATCCTCTTCTGGATCATCCAAATGCACTCTAGCAAACTTCAGACGGGCCTGGACATGTACTGACTTAAGCAGGGGGACACGTCTGGCACTGCAGGATTTGAGTCCCTGGCGGCGTAGTGTGTTACTGATGGTAGGCTTTGTTACTTTGGTCCCAGCTCTCTGCAGGTCATTCACTAGGTCCCCCCGTGTGGTTCTGGGATTTTTGCTCACTGTTCTTGTGATCATTTTGTCCCCACTGGGTGAGGTCTTGCGTGGAGCCCCAGATCGAGGGAGATTATCAGTGGTCTTGTATGTCTTCCATTTCCTACTAATTGCTCCCACAGTTGATTTCTTCAAACCAAGCTGCTTACCTATTGCAGATTCAGTCTTCCCAGCCTGGTGCAGGTCTACAATGTTGTTTCTGGTGTCCTTTGACAGCTCTTTGGTCTTGGCCATAGTGGAGTTTGGAGTGTGACTGTTTGAGGTTGTGGACAGGTGTCTTTTATACGGATAACAAGTTCAAACAGGTGCCATTAATACAGGTAACGAGTGGAGGACAGAGGAGCCTTTTAATGAAGAAGTTACAGGTCTGTGAGAGCCAGAAATCTTGCTTGTTTGTAGGAGACCAAATACTTATTTTCCACCATAATTTGCAAATAAATTCATAAAAATCCTACAATGTGATTTTCTGGAGAAAAAAATCTCAATTTGTCTGTCATAGTTGACGTGTACCTATGATGAAAATTACAGGACTCTCTCATCTTTTTAAGTGGGAGAACTTGCACAATTAGTGGCTGACTAAATACTTTTTTCCCCCACTGTATTTATGCTGAATTAACCCTCTCTCTATCTGACTATTTATACTGAATTAACCCTCTCTCTCTCTGACTATTTATACTGAATTAACCCACTCTCTCTCTCTGACTATTTATACTGTATTAACCCTCTCTGACTATTTATACTGAAATAACCATCTCTCTCTCTGACTATTTATACTGAATTAACCCTCTCTCTCTCTGACTATTTATACTGAATTAACCCTCTCTCTCTCTCTGACTATTTATACTGAATTAACCCTCTCTCTCTCTCTGACTATTTATACTGAATTAACCCTCTCTCTCTCTGACTATTTATACTGAATTAACCCTCTCTCTCTCTCTGACGATATATACTGAATTAACCCTCTCTCTCTGACTATTTATACTGAATTTACCTTTTCTCGGTGACTATTTATACTGAATTAACAGTCTCTCTCTCACACTCTCTCTGTCTCTCTCTGACTATTTATGCTGAATTAACCCTCTCTCTCTGACTATTTATACTGAATTAACCCTCTCTCTCTCTCTGACTATTTATACTGAATTAACCCTCTCTCTCTCTCTGACTATTTATACTGTATTAACCCTCTCTATCTGACTATTTATACTGAATTAACCCTCTCTGACTATTTATACTGAAATAACCCTCTCTCTCTCTGACTATTTATACTGAATTAACGCTCTCTATCTGACTATTTATACTGAATTAACCCTCTCTCTTTCTGACTATTTATACTGAATTAACCCTCTCTCTCTGACTATTTATACTGAATTAACCCTCTCTCTCTCTGACTATTTATACTGAATTAACCATCTCTCTCTCTGACGATATATACTGAATTAACCCTCTCTCTCTCTGACTATTTATGTTGAATTAACCCTCTCTCTCTGACTATTTATACTGAATTAACCCTCTCTGACTATTTATACTGAATTTACCTTTTCTCGGTGACTATTTATACTGAATTAACAGTCTCTCTCTCTGACGATATATAGTGAATTAACCATCGCTCTCTCTGACTATTTATACTGAATTAACCCTCTCTCTCTCTGACTATTTATACTGAATTAACCCTCTCTCTCTCTGACTATTTATACTGAATTAACCCTCTCTCTCTCTGACTATTTATACTGAATTAACAGTCTCTCTCTCTCACTCTCTCTGTCTCTCTCTGACTATTTCTACTGTATTAACCCTCTCTCTATCTGACTATTTCTACTGAATTAACCCTCTCTCTCTATCTGACTATTTCTACTGAATTAACCCTCTCTCTCTATCTGACTATTTCTACTGAATTAACCCTCTCTCTCTCTCTGACTATTTATACTGAATTAACCCTCTCTCTCTCTGACTATTTATACTGAATTAACCCTCTCTCTCTCTGACTATTTATACTGAATTAACAGTCTCTCTCTCTCGCTCTCTCTGACTATTTCTACTGTATTAACCCTCTCTCTATCGGACTATTTCTACTGAATTAACCCTCTCTCTATCTGACTATTTATACTGTATTAACCCTCTCTCTCTCTGACTATTTATACTGAATTAACCCTCTCTCTCTCTCTGACTATTTATACTGTATTAACCCTCTCTATCTGACTATTTATACTGAATTAACCCTCTCTCTCTGACTATTTATACTGAATTAACCCTCTTTCTCTCTGACTATTTATACTGAATCAACCCTCTCTCTCTATCTGACTATTTATACTGAATTAACCCTCTCTGACTATTTATACTGAAATAACCCTCTCTCTCTCTGACTATTTATACTGAATTAACCCTCTCTATCTGACTATTTATACTGATTTAACCCTCTCTCTTTCTGACTATTTATACTGAATTAACCCTCTCTCTCTGACTATTTATACTGAATTAACCCTCTCTCTCTCTGACTATTTATACTGAATTAACCATCTCTCTCTCTGACGATATATACTGAATTAACCCTCTCTCTCTCTGACTATTTATACTGAATTAACAGTCTCTCTCTCTCACTCTCTCTGTCTCTCTCTGACTATTTCTACTGTATTAACCCTCTCTCTATCTGACTATTTCTACTGAATTAACCCTCTCTCTCTATCTGACTATTTCTACTGAATTAACCCTCTCTCTCTATCTGACTATTTCTACTGAATTAACCCTCTCTCTCTCTCTGACTATTTATACTGAATTAACCCTCTCTCTCTCTGACTATTTATACTGAATTAACCCTCTCTCTCTCTGACTATTTATACTGAATTAACAGTCTCTCTCTCTCGCTCTCTCTGTCTCTCTCTGACTATTTCTACTGTATTAACCCTCTCTCTATCTGACTATTTCTACTGAATTAACCCTCTCTCTATCTGACTATTTATACTGTATTAACCCTCTCTCTCTCTGACTATTTATACTGAATTAACCCTCTCTCTCTCTGACTATTTATACTGAATTAACCCTCTCTCTCTGACTATTTATACTGAATTAACCCTCTCTCTCTATCTGACTATTTATACTGTATTAACCCTCTCTCTCTCTGACTATTTATACTGAATTAACCCTCTCTCTCTCTGACTATTTATACTGTATTAACCCTCTCTCTCTCTGACTATTTATACTGAATTAACCCTCTCTCTCTCTGACTATTTATACTGAATTAACCCTCTCTCTCTCTGACTATTTATACTGAATTAATCCTCTCTCTCTGACTATTTATACTGTATTAACCCTCTCTCTCTCTGACTATTTATACTGAATTAACCCTCTCTCTCTCTGACTATTTATACTGTATTAACCCTCTCTCTCTCTGACTATTTATACTGAATTAACCCTCTCTCTCTCTGACTATTTATACTGAATTAACCCTCTCTCTCTGACTATTTATACTGAATTAACCCTCTCTCTATCTGACTATTTATACTGAATTAACCCTCTCTCTCTCTGACTATTTATACTGAATTAACCCTCTCTCTATCTGACTATTTATACTGAATTAACCCTCTCTCTCTCTGACTATTTATACTGAATTAACCCTCTCTCTCTCTCTGACTATTTATACTGAATTAACCCTCTCTCTCTCTCTGACTATTTATACTGAATTAACCCTCTCTCTCTCTGACTATTTATACTGAATTAACCCCCTCTCTCTCTGACTATTTATACTGAATTAACCCTCTCTCTCTCTGACTATTTATACTGAATTAACCCTCTCTCTCTCTGACTATTTATACTGAATTAACCCTCTCTCTCTGACTATTTATACTGAATTAACCCTCTCTCTCTCTGACTATTTATACTGAATTAACCCTCTCTCTCTCTGACTATTTATACTGAATTAACCCTCTCTCTCTATCTGACTATTTATACTGAATTAACCCTCTCTCTCTCTGACTATTTATACTGAATTAACCCTCTCTCTCTCTGACTATTTATACTGAATTAACCCTCTCTCTCTATCTGACTATTTATATTGAATTAACCCTCTCTCTCTCTCTGACTATTTATACTGAATTAACCCTCTCTCTCTCTGACTATTTCTACTGTATTAACCCTCTCTCTCTATCTGACTATTTCTACTGTATTAACCCTCTCTCTCTATCTGACTATTTCTACTGAATTAACCCTCTCTCTCTATCTGACTATTTATACTGAATTAACCCTCTCTCTCTCTCTGACTATTTATACTGAATTAACCCTCTCTCTCTCTCTGACTATTTATACTGAATTAACCCTCTCTCTCTCTCTGACTATTTATACTGGATTAACCCTCTCTCTCTCTCTGACTATTTATACTGAATTAACCCTCTCTCTCTCTGACTATTTATACTGAATTAACCCTCTCTCTATCTGACTATTTATACTGTATTAACCCTCTCTCTATCTGACTATTTATACTGTATTAACCCTCTCTCTATCTGACTATTTATACTGAATTAACCCTCTCTCTCTCTGACTATTTATACTGAATTAACCCTCTCTCTCTCTCTGACTATTTATACTGAATTAACCCTCTCTCTCTCTCTGACTATTTATATTGAATTAACCCTCTCTCTCTCTCTGACTATTTATACTGAATTAACCCTCTCTCTCTGACTATTTATACTGAATTAACCCTCTCTCTCTCTCTGACTATTTATACTGAATTAACCCTCTCTCTCTCTCTGACTATTTATACTGAATTAACCCTCTCTCTCTCTGACTATTTATACTGAATTAACCCTCTCTCTATCTGACTATTTATACTGTATTAACCCTCTCTCTATCTGACTATTTATACTGTATTAACCCTCTCTCTATCTGACTATTTATACTGAATTAACCCTCTCTCTCTCTGACTATTTATACTGAATTAACCCTCTCTCTCTCTCTGACTATTTATACTGAATTAACCCTCTCTCTCTCTGACTATTTATACTGAATTAACCCTCTCTCTCTCTCTGACTATTTATACTGAATTAACCCTCTCTCTCTCTCTCTGACTATTTATACTGAATTAACCCTCTCTCTCTCTCTGACTATTTATACTGAATTAACCCTCTCTCTCTCTCTGACTATTCATACTGAATTAACCCTCTCTCTCTCTGACTATTTATACTGAATTAACCCTCTCTCTATCTGACTATTTATACTGTATTAACCCTCTCTCTATCTGACTATTTATACTGTATTAACCCTCTCTCTATCTGACTATTTATACTGAATTAACCCTCTCTCTCTCTGACTATTTATACTGAATTAACCCTCTCTCTCTCTCTGACTATTTATACTGAATTAACCCTCTCTCTCTCTCTGACTATTTATACTGAATTAACCCTCTCTCTCTCTGACTATTTATACTGAATTAACCCTCTCTCTCTCTGACTATTTATACTGAATTAACCCTCTCTATCTGACTATTTATACTGAATTAAACCTCTCTCTATCTGACTATTTATACTGAATTAACCCTCTCTCTCTCTCTGACTATTTATACTGAATTAACCCTCTCTCTCTCTGACTATTTATACTGAAATATACCCTCTCTGACTATTTATACTGAATTAACCCTCTCTCTCTCTGACTATTTATACTGAATTAACCCTCTCTATCTGACTATTTATACTGAATTAACCCTCTCTCTATCTGACTATTTATACTGAATTAACCCTCTCTCTCTCTCTGACTATTTATACTGAATTAACCCTCTCTCTCTCTCTGACTATTTATGCTGAATTAACCCTCTCTCTCTCTCTGACTATTTATACTGAATTAACCCTCTCTCTCTCTGACTATTTATACTGAATTAACCCTCTCTCTCTCTGACTATTTATACTGAATTAACCCTCTCTGACTATTTATACTGAATTAACCCTCTCTGACTATTTATACTGTATTAACCCTCTCTCTCTCTCTGACTATTTATACTGAATTAACCCTCGCTCTCTCTCTGACTATTTATACTGAATTAACCCTCTCTCTCTCTGACTATTTATACTGAATGAACCCTCTCTGACTATTTATACTGAATTAACCCTCTCTCTCTCTGACTATTTATACTGAATTAACCCTCTCTATCTGACTATTTATACTGAATTAACCCTCTCTCTATCTGACTATTTATACTGAATTAACCCTCTCTCTCTCTCTGACTATTTATACTGAATTAACCCTCTCTGACTATTTATGCTGAATTAACCCTCTCTCTATCTGACTATTTATACTGAATTAACCCTCTCTCTCTCTCTGACTATTTATGCTGAATTAACCCTCTCTCTCTCTCTGACTATTTATGCTGAATTAACCCCCTCTCTCTCTCTGACTATTTATACTGAATTAACCCTCTCTCTATCTGACTATTTATACTGAATTAACCATCTGTCTCACAATTCAATTTCAATTTAAGGGCTTTATTGGCATTGGAAGCGTATGTTAACATTGCAAAAGCAAGTGAAGTAGATAGTAAACAAAAGTGAAATAAACAATAAATATTAACAGTAAACATTACACTCAGAAGTTTCAAATGAATAAAGACATTTCCAAATGTCATATTATGTCTATATACAGTGTTGTAACAATGTGCAAATAGTTAAAGTACAAATGGGAAAATAAATCAACATAAATATAGGTTGTATTTACAATGGTGTTTGTTCTTCACTGGTTGCCCTTTTCTTGTGGCAACAGGTCACAAATCTTGCTGCTGTGATGGCACACTGTGGTTTTTCACCCAGTAGATAAGGGAGTTTATCAAAATTGGATTTGTTTAAGTGGATCGATGTAATCTGACGGAAATACAGTATTTAGTCAGCCACCAAAAAAAGATGAGAGAGGCCTGTAATTTTCATCATAGGTACACGTCAACTATGAGAGACAAATGAGGGATAAAAATCCAGAAAATCACATTGTAGGATTTTTAATGAATTTATTTGCAAATTATGGTGGAAAATAAGTATTTGGTCAATAACAAAAGTTTCTCGACACAGGTCAAACGTTTTCTGTAAGTCTTCACAAGGTTTTCACACACTGTTGCTGGTATTTTGGCCCATTCCTCCATGCAGATCTCCTCTAGAGCAGTGATGTTTTGGGGCTGTCGCTGGGCAACACGGACTTTCAACTCCCTCCAAATATTTTCTATGGGGTTGAGATCTGGAGACTGGCTAGGCCACTCCAGGACCTTGAAATGCTTCTTCACGGCCACTCCTTCGTTGCCCGGGCGGTGTGTTTGGGATCATTGTCATGCTGAAAGACACAGCCACGTTTCATCTTCAATGCCCTTGCTGATGGAAGGAGGTTTTCACTCAAAATCTCATGATACATGGCCCCATTCATTCTTTCCTTTACACGGATCAGTCGTCCTGGTCCCTTTGAAGAAAAACAGCCCCAAAGCATGATGTTTCCATCCCCATGCTTCACAGTAGGTATGGTGTTCTTTGGATGCAACTCAGCATTCTTTGTCCTCCAAACACGACGAGTTGAGTTTTTACCAAAAAGTTATATTTTGATTTCATCTGACCATATGACATTCTCCCAATCCTCTTCTGGATCATCCAAATGCACTCTAGCAAACTTCAGACCGGGCCTGGACATGTACTGACTTAAGCAGGGGGGACACGTCTGGCACTGCAGGATTTGAGTCCCTGGCGGCGTAGTGTGTTACTGATGGTAGGCTTTGTTACTTTGGTCCCAGCTCTCTGCAGGTCATTCACTAGGTCCCCCCGTGTGGTTCTGGGATTTTTGCTCACTGTTCTTGTGATCATTTTGTCCCCACTGGGTGAGGTCTTGCGTGGAGCCCCAGATCGGGGAGATTATCAGTGGTCTTGTATGTCTTCCATTTCCTACTAATTGCTCCCACAGTTGATTTCTTCAAACCAAGCTGCTTACCTATTGCAGATTCAGTCTTCCCAGCCTGGTGCAGGTCTACAATGTTGTTTCTGGTGTCCTTTGACAGCTCTTTGGTCTTGGCCATAGTGGAGTTTGGAGTGTGACTGTTTGAGGTTGTGGACAGGTGTCTTTTATACGGGATAACAAGTTCAAACAGGTGCCATTAATACAGGTAACAGTGGAGGACAGAGGAGCCTTTTAATGAAGAAGTTACAGGTCTGTGAGAGCCAGAAATCTTGCTTGTTTGTAGGAGACCAAATACTTATTTTCCACCATAATTTGCAAATAAATTCATAAAAAATCCTACAATGTGATTTTCTGGAGAAAAAAATCTCAATTTGTCTGTCATAGTTGACGTGTACCTATGATGAAAATTACAGGACTCTCTCATCTTTTTAAGTGGGAGAACTTGCACAATTAGTGGCTGACTAAATACTTTTTTCCCCCACTGTATTTATGCTGAATTAACCCTCTCTCTATCTGACTATTTATACTGAATTAACCCTCTCTCTCTCTGACTATTTATACTGAATTAACCCACTCTCTCTCTCTGACTATTTATACTGTATTAACCCTCTCTGACTATTTATACTGAAATAACCATCTCTCTCTCTGACTATTTATACTGAATTAACCCTCTCTCTCTCTGACTATTTATACTGAATTAACCCTCTCTCTCTCTCTGACTATTTATACTGAATTAACCCTCTCTCTCTCTCTGACTATTTATACTGAATTAACCCTCTCTCTCTCTGACTATTTATACTGAATTAACCCTCTCTCTCTCTCTGACGATATATACTGAATTAACCCTCTCTCTCTGACTATTTATACTGAATTTACCTTTTCTCGGTGACTATTTATACTGAATTAACAGTCTCTCTCTCACACTCTCTCTGTCTCTCTCTGACTATTTATGCTGAATTAACCCTCTCTCTCTGACTATTTATACTGAATTAACCCTCTCTCTCTCTCTGACTATTTATACTGAATTAACCCTCTCTCTCTCTCTGACTATTTATACTGTATTAACCCTCTCTATCTGACTATTTATACTGAATTAACCCTCTCTCTCTGACTATTTATACTGAATTAACCCTCTCTCTCTCTGACTATTTATACTGAATTAACCCTCTCTCTCTATCTGACTATTTATACTGAATTAACCCTCTCTGACTATTTATACTGAAATAACCCTCTCTCTCTCTGACTATTTATACTGAATTAACCCTCTCTATCTGACTATTTATACTGAATTAACCCTCTCTCTCTCTGACTATTTATACTGAATTAACCATCTCTCTCTCTGACGATATATACTGAATTAACCCTCTCTCTCTCTGACTATTTATGTTGAATTAACCCCCTCTCTCTGACTATTTATACTGAATTAACCCTCTCTCTCTCTCTGACTATTTATACTGAATTAACCCTCTCTCTCTCTGACTATTTCTACTGTATTAACCCTCTCTCTCTATCTGACTATTTCTACTGTATTAACCCTCTCTCTCTATCTGACTATTTCTACTGAATTAACCCTCTCTCTCTATCTGACTATTTATACTGAATTAACCCTCTCTCTCTCTCTGACTATTTATACTGAATTAACCCTCTCTCTCTCTCTGACTATTTATACTGAATTAACCCTCTCTCTCTCTCTGACTATTTATACTGAATTAACCCTCTCTCTCTCTCTGACTATTTATACTGAATTAACCCTCTCTCTCTCTGACTATTTATACTGAATTAACCCTCTCTCTATCTGACTATTTATACTGTATTAACCCTCTCTCTATCTGACTATTTATACTGTATTAACCCTCTCTCTATCTGACTATTTATACTGAATTAACCCTCTCTCTCTCTGACTATTTATACTGAATTAACCCTCTCTCTCTCTCTGACTATTTATACTGAATTAACCCTCTCTCTCTCTCTGACTATTTATATTGAATTAACCCTCTCTCTCTCTCTGACTATTTATACTGAATTAACCCTCTCTCTCTGACTATTTCTACTGTATTAACCCTCTCTCTCTATCTGACTATTTCTACTGTATTAACCCTCTCTCTCTATCTGACTATTTCTACTGAATTAACCCTCTCTCTCTATCTGACTATTTATACTGAATTAACCCTCTCTCTCTCTCTGACTATTTATACTGAATTAACCCTCTCTCTCTCTCTGACTATTTATACTGAATTAACCCTCTCTCTCTCTGACTATTTATACTGAATTAACCCTCTCTCTCTCTCTGACTATTTATACTGAATTAACCCTCTCTCTCTCTGACTATATATACTGAATTAACCCTCTCTCTATCTGACTATTTATACTGAATTAACCCTCTCTCTCTCTGACTATTTATACTGAATTAACCCACTCTCTCTCTCTGACTATTTATACTGTATTAACCCTCTCTGACTATTTATACTGAAATAACCATCTCTCTCTCTGACTATTTATACTGAATTAACCCTCTCTCTCTCTGACTATTTATACTGAATTAACCCTCTCTCTCTCTCTGACTATTTATACTGAATTAACCCTCTCTCTCTCTCTGACTATTTATACTGAATTAACCCTCTCTCTCTCTGACTATTTATACTGAATTAACCCTCTCTCTCTCTCTGACGCTATATACTGAATTAACCCTCTCTCTCTGACTATTTATACTGAATTTACCTTTTCTCGGTGACTATTTATACTGAATTAACAGTCTCTCTCTCACACTCTCTCTGTCTCTCTCTGACTATTTATGCTGAATTAACCCTCTCTCTCTGACTATTTATACTGAATTAACCCTCTCTCTCTCTCTGACTATTTATACTGAATTAACCCTCTCTCTCTCTCTGACTATTTATACTGTATTAACCCTCTCTATCTGACTATTTATACTGAATTAACCCTCTCTCTCTGACTATTTATACTGAATTAACCCTCTCTCTCTCTGACTATTTATACTGAATTAACCCTCTCTCTCTATCTGACTATTTATACTGAATTAACCCTCTCTGACTATTTATACTGAAATAACCCTCTCTCTCTCTGACTATTTATACTGAATTAACCCTCTCTATCTGACTATTTATACTGAATTAACCCTCTCTCTCTCTGACTATTTATACTGAATTAACCATCTCTCTCTCTGACGATATATACTGAATTAACCCTCTCTCTCTCTGACTATTTATGTTGAATTAACCCCCTCTCTCTGACTATTTATACTGAATTAACCCTCTCTCTCTCTCTGACTATTTATACTGAATTAACCC
This sequence comes from Coregonus clupeaformis, assembly GCF_020615455.1. Classification (NCBI taxonomy): domain Eukaryota; kingdom Metazoa; phylum Chordata; class Actinopteri; order Salmoniformes; family Salmonidae; genus Coregonus; species Coregonus clupeaformis. The sequence goes on from NC_059230.1 coordinate 10,339,387, forward strand.
TCTCTCTCTCTGACTATTTCTACTGTATTAACCCTCTCTCTCTATCTGACTATTTCTACTGTATTAACCCTCTCTCTCTATCTGACTATTTCTACTGAATTAACCCTCTCTCTCTCTATCTGACTATTTATACTGAATTAACCCTCTCTCTCTCTCTGACTATTTATACTGAATTAACCCTCTCTCTCTCTCTGACTATTTATACTGAATTAACCCTCTCTCTCTCTCTGACTATTTATACTGAATTAACCCTCTCTCTCTCTCTGACTATTTATACTGAATTAACCCTCTCTCTCTCTGACTATTTATACTGAATTAACCCTCTCTCTATCTGACTATTTATACTGTATTAACCCTCTCTCTATCTGACTATTTATACTGTATTAACCCTCTCTCTATCTGACTATTTATACTGAATTAACCCTCTCTCTCTCTGACTATTTATACTGAATTAACCCTCTCTCTCTCTCTGACTATTTATACTGAATTAACCCTCTCTCTCTCTCTGACTATTTATATTGAATTAACCCTCTCTCTCTCTCTGACTATTTATACTGAATTAACCCTCTCTCTCTGACTATTTCTACTGTATTAACCCTCTCTCTCTATCTGACTATTTCTACTGTATTAACCCTCTCTCTCTATCTGACTATTTCTACTGAATTAACCCTCTCTCTCTATCTGACTATTTATACTGAATTAACCCTCTCTCTCTCTCTGACTATTTATACTGAATTAACCCTCTCTCTCTCTCTGACTATTTATACTGAATTAACCCTCTCTCTCTCTCTGACTATTTATACTGAATTAACCCTCTCTCTCTCTCTGACTATTTATACTGAATTAACCCTCTCTCTCTCTGACTATATATACTGAATTAACCCTCTCTCTATCTGACTATTTATACTGAATTAACCCTCTCTCTCTCTGACTATTTATACTGAATTAACCCACTCTCTCTCTCTGACTATTTATACTGTATTAACCCTCTCTGACTATTTATACTGAAATAACCATCTCTCTCTCTGACTATTTATACTGAATTAACCATCTCTCTCTCTCTGACTATTTATACTGAATTAACCCTCTCTCTCTCTCTGACTATTTATACTGAATTAACCCCTCTCTCTCTCTCTGACTATTTATACTGAATTAACCCTCTCTCTCTCTGACTATTTATACTGAATTAACCCTCTCTCTCTCTCTGATATATACTGAATTAACCCTCTCTCTCTGACTATTTATACTGAATTTACCTTTTCTCGGTGACTATTTATACTGAATTAACAGTCTCTCTCTCACACTCTCTCTGTCTCTCTCTGACTATTTATGCTGAATTAACCCTCTCTCTCTGACTATTTATACTGAATTAACCCTCTCTCTCTCTCTGACTATTTATACTGAATTAACCCTCTCTCTCTCTCTGACTATTTATACTGTATTAACCCTCTCTATCTGACTATTTATACTGAATTAACCCTCTCTCTCTGACTATTTATACTGAATTAACCCTCTCTCTCTCTGACTATTTATACTGAATTAACCCTCTCTCTCTATCTGACTATTTATACTGAATTAACCCTCTCTGACTATTTATACTGAAATAACCCTCTCTCTCTCTGACTATTTATACTGAATTAACCCTCTCTATCTGACTATTTATACTGAATTAACCCTCTCTCTCTCTGACTATTTATACTGAATTAACCATCTCTCTCTCTGAGTATATACTGAATTAACCCTCTCTCTCTCTGACTATTTATGTTGAATTAACCCCCTCTCTCTGACTATTTATACTGAATTAACCTCTCTCTCTCTCTCTGACTATTTATACTGAATTAACCCTCTCTCTCTCTGACTATTTCTACTGTATTAACCCTCTCTCTCTATCTGACTATTTCTACTGTATTAACCCTCTCTCTCTATCTGACTATTTCTACTGAATTAACCCTCTCTCTCTATCTGACTATTTATACTGAATTAACCCTCTCTCTCTCTCTGACTATTTATACTGAATTAACCCTCTCTCTCTCTCTGACTATTTATACTGAATTAACCCTCTCTCTCTCTCTGACTATTTATACTGAATTAACCCTCTCTCTCTCTCTGACTATTTATACTGAATTAACCCTCTCTCTCTCTGACTATTTATACTGAATTCAACCCTCTCTCTATCTGACTATTTATACTGTATTAACCCTCTCTCTATCTGACTATTTATACTGTATTAACCCTCTCTCTATCTGACTATTTATACTGAATTAACTCCTCTCTCTCTCTGACTATTTATACTGAATTAACCCTCTCTCTCTCTCTGACTATTTATACTGAATTAACCCTCTCTCTCTCTCTGACTATTTATATTGAATTAACCCTCTCTCTCTCTCTGACTATTTATACTGAATTAACCCTCTCTCTCTCTGACTATTTCTACTGTATTAACCCTCTCTCTCTATCTGACTATTTCTACTGTATTAACCCTCTCTCTCTATCTGACTATTTCTACTGAATTAACCCTCTCTCTCTATCTGACTATTTATACTGAATTAACCCTCTCTCTCTCTCTGACTATTTATACTGAATTAACCCTCTCTCTCTCTCTGACTATTTATACTGAATTAACCCTCTCTCTCTCTCTGACTATTTATACTGAATTAACCCTCTCTCTCTCTCTGACTATTTATACTGAATTAACCCCTCTCTCTCTGACTATATATACTGAATTAACCCTCTCTCTATCTGACTATTTATACTGTATTAACCCTCTCTCTATCTGACTATTTATACTGTATTAACCCTCTCTCTATCTGACTATTTATACTGAATTAACCCTCTCTCTCTCTGACTATTTATACTGAATTAACCCTCTCTCTCTCTCTGACTATTTATACTGAATTAACCCTCTCTCTCTCTCTGACTATTTATATTGAATTAACCCTCTCTCTCTCTCTGACTATTTATACTGAATTAACCCTCTCTCTCTGACTATTTATACTGAATTAACCCTCTCTCTATCTGACTATTTATACTGAATTAACCCTCTCTCTCTCTGACTATTTATACTGAATTAACCCTCTCTCTATCTGACTATTTATACTGTATTAACCCTCTCTCTATCTGACTATTTATACTGTATTAACCCTCTCTCTATCTGACTATTTATACTGAATTAACCCTCTCTCTCTCTGACTATTTATACTGAATTAACCCTCTCTCTCTGACTATTTATACTGAATTAACCCTCTCTCTCTCTGACTATTTATACTGAATTAACCCTCTCTCTATCTGACTATTTATACTGTATTAACCCTCTCTCTATCTGACTATTTATACTGTATTAACCCTCTCTCTCTATCTGACTATTTATACTGAATTAACCCTCTCTCTCTCTGACTATTTATACTGAATTAACCCTCTCTCTCTCTCTGACTATTTATACTGAATTAACCCTCTCTCTCTCTCTGACTATTTATACTGAATTAACCCTCTCTCTCTCTCTGACTATTTATACTGAATTAACCCTCTCTCTCTCTGACTATTTATACTGAATTAACCCTCTCTCTATCTGACTATTTATACTGTATTAACCCTCTCTCTCTATCTGACTATTTATACTGTATTAACCCTCTCTCTATCTGACTATTTATACTGAATTAACCTCTCTCTCTCTCTGACTATTTATACTGAATTAACCCTCTCTCTCTCTCTCTGACTATTTATACTGAATTAACCCTCTCTCTCTCTCTGACTATTTATATTGAATTAACCCTCTCTCTCTCTCTGACTATTTATACTGAATTAACCCTCTCTCTCTGACTATTTATACTGAATTAACCCTCTCTCTATCTGACTATTTATACTGTATTAACCCTCTCTCTATCTGACTATTTATACTGAATTAACCCTCTCTCTCTCTGACTATTTATACTGAATTAACCCTCTCTCTCTGACTATTTATACTGAATTAACCCTCTCTCTCTCTGACTATTTATACTGAATTAACCCTCTCTCTCTATCTGACTATTTATACTGTATTAACCCTCTCTCTATCTGACTATTTATACTGTATTAACCCTCTCTCTATCTGACTATTTATACTGAATTAACCCTCTCTCTCTCTGACTATTTATACTGAATTAACCCTCTCTCTCTCTCTGACTATTTATACTGAATTAACCCTCTCTCTCTCTCTGACTATTTATACTGAATTAACCCTCTCTCTCTGACTATTTATACTGAATTAACCCCCCCTCTCTCTGACTATTTATACTGAATTAACCCTCTCTCTCTCTGACTATTTATACTGAATTAACCCTCTCTCTCTCTGACTATTTATACTGAATTAACCCTCTCTCTCTGACTATTTATACTGAATTAACCCTCTCTCTCTCTGACTATTTATACTGAATTAACCCTCTCTCTCTGACTATTTATACTGAATTAACCCTCTCTCTCTATCTGACTATTTATACTGAATTAACCCTCTCTCTCTCTGACTATTTATACTGAATTAACCCTCTCTCTCTCTGACTATTTCTACTGTATTAACCCTCTCTCTCTATCTGACTATTTCTACTGTATTAACCCTCTCTCTCTATCTGACTATTTCTACTGAATTAACCCTCTCTCTCTATCTGACTATTTATACTGAATTAACCCTCTCTCTCTCTCTGACTATTTATACTGAATTAACCCTCTCTCTCTCTCTGACTATTTATACTGAATTAACCCTCTCTCTCTCTCTGACTATTTATACTGAATTAACCCTCTCTCTCTCTCTGACTATTTATACTGAATTAACCCTCTCTCTCTCTGACTATTTATACTGAATTAACCCTCTCTCTATCTGACTATTTATACTGTATTAACCCTCTCTCTATCTGACTATTTATACTGTATTAACCCTCTCTCTATCTGACTATTTATACTGAATTAACCCTCTCTCTCTCTGACTATTTATACTGAATTAACCCTCTCTCTCTCTCTGACTATTTATACTGAATTAACCCTCTCTCTCTCTCTGACTATTTATATTGAATTAACCCTCTCTCTCTCTCTGACTATTTATACTGAATTAACCCTCTCTCTCTCTGACTATTTATACTGTATTAACCCTCTCTCTCTCTCTGACTATTTATACTGTATTAACCCTCTCTCTCTATCTGACTATTTCTACTGAATTAACCCTCTCTCTCTATCTGACTATTTATACTGAATTAACCCTCTCTCTCTCTCTGACTATTTATACTGAATTAACCCTCTCTCTCTCTCTGACTATTTATACTGAATTAACCCTCTCTCTCTCTCTGACTATTTATACTGAATTAACCCTCTCTCTCTCTCTGACTATTTATACTGAATTAACCCTCTCTCTCTCTGACTATATATACTGAATTAACCCTCTCTCTATCTGACTATTTATACTGTATTAACCCTCTCTCTATCTGACTATTTATACTGTATTAACCCTCTCTCTATCTGACTATTTATACTGAATTAACCCTCTCTCTCTCTGACTATTTATACTGAATTAACCCTCTCTCTCTCTCTGACTATTTATACTGAATTAACCCTCTCTCTCTCTCTGACTATTTATACTGAATTAACCCTCTCTCTCTCTCTGACTATTTATACTGAATTAACCCTCTCTCTCTGACTATTTATACTGAATTAACCCTCTCTCTATCTGACTATTTATACTGAATTAACCCTCTCTCTCTCTGACTATTTATACTGAATTAACCCTCTCTCTATCTGACTATTTATACTGTATTAACCCTCTCTCTATCTGACTATTTATACTGTATTAACCCTCTCTCTATCTGACTATTTATGCTGAATTAACCCTCTCTCTCTCTGACTATTTATACTGAATTAACCCTCTCTCTCTGACTATTTATACTGAATTAACCCTCTCTCTCTCTGACTATTTATACTGAATTAACCCTCTCTCTATCTGACTATTTATACTGTATTAACCCTCTCTCTATCTGACTATTTCTACTGTATTAACCCTCTCTCTCTATCTGACTATTTATACTGAATTAACCCTCTCTCTCTCTGACTATTTATACTGAATTAACCCTCTCTCTCTCTCTGACTATTTATACTGAATTAACCCTCTCTCTCTCTCTGACTATTTATACTGAATTAACCCTCTCTCTCTCTCTGACTATTTATACTGAATTAACCCTCTCTCTCTCTGACTATTTATACTGAATTAACCCTCTCTCTATCTGACTATTTATACTGTATTAACCCTCTCTCTATCTGACTATTTATACTGTATTAACCCTCTCTCTATCTGACTATTTATACTGAATTAACCCTCTCTCTGACTATTTATACTGAATTAACCCTCTCTCTCTCTCTGACTATTTATACTGAATTAACCCTCTCTCTCTCTCTGACTATTTATATTGAATTAACCCTCTCTCTCTCTCTGACTATTTATACTGAATTAACCCTCTCTCTCTCTCTGACTATTTATACTGAATTAACCCTCTCTCTATCTGACTATTTATACTGTATTAACCCTCTCTCTATCTGACTATTTATACTGAATTAACCCTCTCTCTCTCTGACTATTTATACTGAATTAACCCTCTCTCTCTGACTATTTATACTGAATTAACCCTCTCTCTCTCTGACTATTTATACTGAATTAACCCTCTCTCTATCTGACTATTTATACTGTATTAACCCTCTCTCTATCTGACTATTTATACTGTATTAACCCTCTCTCTATCTGACTATTTATACTGAATTAACCCTCTCTCTCTCTGACTATTTATACTGAATTAACCCTCTCTCTCTCTCTGACTATTTATACTGAATTAACCCTCTCTCTCTCTCTGACTATTTATACTGAATTAACCCTCTCTCTCTGACTATTTATACTGAATTAACCCCCTCTCTCTCTGACTATTTATACTGAATTAACCCTCTCTCTCTCTGACTATTTATACTGAATTAACCCTCTCTCTCTCTGACTATTTATACTGAATTAACCCTCTCTCTCTGACTATTTATACTGAATTAACCCTCTCTCTCTCTGACTATTTATACTGAATTAACCCTCTCTCTCTCTGACTATTTATACTGAATTAACCCTCTCTCTCTATCAGACTATTTATACTGAATTAACCCTCTCTCTCTCTGACTATTTATACTGAATTAACCCTCTCTCTCTCTGACTATTTATACTGAATTAACCCTCTCTCTCTATCTGACTATTTATGCTGAATTAACCCTCTCTCTCTCTGACTATTTATACTGAATTAACCCTCTCTCTATCTGACTATTTATACTGAATTAACCATCTGTCTCACAATTCAATTTCAATTTAAGGGCTTTATTGGCATTGGAAACGTATGTTAACATTGCAAAAGCAAGTGAAGTAGATAGTAAACAAAAGTGAAATAAACAATAAATATTAACAGTAAACATTACACTCAGAAGTTTCAAATGAATAAAGACATTTCAAATGTCATATTATGTCTATATACAGTGTTGTAACAATGTGCAAATAGTTAAAGTACAAATGGGAAAATAAATCAACATAAATATAGGTTGTATTTACAATGGTGTTTGTTCTTCACTGGTTGCCCCTTTTCTTGTGGCAACAGGTCACAAATCTTGCTGCTGTGATGGCACACTGTGGTTTTTCACCCAGTAGATAAGGGAGTTTATCAAAATTGGATTTGTTTAAGTGGATCGATGTAATCTGACGGAAATACAGTATTTAGTCAGCCACCAAAAAAAGATGAGAGAGGCCTGTAATTTTCATCATAGGTACACGTCAACTATGAGAGACAAAATGAGGGATAAAAATCCAGAAAATCACATTGTAGGATTTTTAATGAATTTATTTGCAAATTATGGTGGAAAATAAGTATTTGGTCAATAACAAAAGTTTCTCGACACAGGTCAAACGTTTTCTGTAAGTCTTCACAAGGTTTTCACACACTGTTGCTGGTATTTTGGCCCATTCCTCCATGCAGATCTCCTCTAGAGCAGTGATGTTTTGGGGCTGTCGCTGGGCAACACGGACTTTCAACTCCCTCCAAATATTTTCTATGGGGTTGAGATCTGGAGACTGGCTAGGCCACTCCAGGACCTTGAAATGCTTCTTACGAAGCCACTCCTTCGTTGCCCGGGCGGTGTGTTTGGGATCATTGTCATGCTGAAAGACACAGCCACGTTTCATCTTCAATGCCCTTGCTGATGGAAGGAGGTTTTCACTCAAAATCTCATGATACATGGCCCCATTCATTCTTTCCTTTACACGGATCAGTCGTCCTGGTCCCTTTGAAGAAAAAACAGCCCCAAAGCATGATGTTTCCATCCCCATGCTTCACAGTAGGTATGGTGTTCTTTGGATGCAACTCAGCATTCTTTGTCCTCCAAACACGACGAGTTGAGTTTTTACCAAAAAGTTATATTTTGATTTCATCTGACCATATGACATTCTCCCAATCCTCTTCTGGATCATCCAAATGCACTCTAGCAAACTTCAGACGGGCCTGGACATGTACTGACTTAAGCAGGGGGACACGTCTGGCACTGCAGGATTTGAGTCCCTGGCGGCGTAGTGTGTTACTGATGGTAGGCTTTGTTACTTTGGTCCCAGCTCTCTGAAGGTCATTCACTAGGTCCCCCCGTGTGGTTCTGGGATTTTTGTTCACCGTTCTTGTGATCATTTTGTCCCCACTGGGTGAGGTCTTGCGTGGAGCCCCAGATCGGGGGAGATTATCAGTGGTCTTGTATGTCTTCCATTTCCTAATAATTGTTCCCACAGTTGATTTCTTCAAACCAAGAAGCTTACCTATTGCAGATTCAGTCTTCCCAGCCTGGTGCAGGTCTACAATGTTGTTTCTGGTGTCCTTTGACAGCTCTTTGGTCTTGGCCATAGTGGAGTTTGGAGTGTGACTGTTTGAGGTTGTGGACAGGTGTCTTTTATACGGATAACAAGTTCAAACAGGTGCCATTAATACAGGTAACGAGTGGAGGACAGAGGAGCCTTTTAATGAAGAAGTTACAGGTCTGTGAGAGCCAGAAATCTTGCTTGTTTGTAGGAGACCAAATACTTATTTTCCACCATAATTTGCAAATAAATTCATAAAAAATCCTACAATGTGATTTTCTGGAGAAAAAAAATCTCAATTTGTCTGTCATAGTTGACGTGTACCTATGATGAAAATTACAGGACTCTCTCATCTTTTTAAGTGGGAGAACTTGCACAATTAGTGGCTGACTAAATACTTTTTTTCCCCCACTGTATTTATGCTGAATTAACCCTCTCTCTATCTGACTATTTATACTGAATTAACCCTCTCTCTCTCTGACTATTTATACTGAATTAACCCACTCTCTCTCTCTGACTATTTATACTGTATTAACCCTCTCTGACTATTTATACTGAAATAACCATCTCTCTCTCTGACTATTTATACTGAATTAACCCTCTCTCTCTCTGACTATTTATACTGAATTAACCCTCTCTCTCTCTCTGACTATTTATACTGAATTAACCCTCTCTCTCTCTCTGACTATTTATACTGAATTAACCCTCTCTCTCTCTGACTATTTATACTGAATTAACCCTCTCTCTCTCTCTGACGATATATACTGAATTAACCCTCTCTCTCTGACTATTTATACTGAATTTACCTTTTCTCGGTGACTATTTATACTGAATTAACAGTCTCTCTCTCACACTCTCTCTGTCTCTCTCTGACTATTTATGCTGAATTAACCCTCTCTCTCTGACTATTTATACTGAATTAACCCTCTCTCTCTCTCTGACTATTTATACTGAATTAACCCTCTCTCTCTCTCTGACTATTTATACTGTATTAAACCTCTCTATCTGACTATTTATACTGAATTAACCCTCTCTGACTATTTATACTGAAATAACCCTCTCTCTCTCTGACTATTTATACTGAATTAACGCTCTCTATCTGACTATTTATACTGAATTAACCCTCTCTCTTTCTGACTATTTATACTGAATTAACCCTCTCTCTCTGACTATTTATACTGAATTAACCCTCTCTCTCTCTGACTATTTATACTGAATTAACCCTCTCTCTCTGACTATTTATACTGAATTAACCCTCTCTCTCTCTGACTATTTATACTGAATTAACCATCTCTATCTGACTATTTATACTGAATTAACCATCTCTCTCTCTGACGATATATACTGAATTAACCCTCTCTCTCTCTGACTATTTATGTTGAATTAACCCTCTCTCTCTGACTATTTATACTGAATTAACCCTCTCTGACTATTTATACTGAATTTACCTTTTCTCGGTGACTATTTATACTGAATTAACAGTCTCTCTCTCTGACGATATATAGTGAATTAACCATCGCTCTCTCTGACTATTTATACTGAATTAACCCTCTCTCTCTCTGACTATTTATACTGAATTAACCCTCTCTCTCTCTGACTATTTATACTGAATTAACCCTCTCTCTCTCTGACTATTTATACTGAATTAACCCTCTCTCTCTGACTATTTATACTGAATTAACCCTCTCTCTCTGACTATTTATACTGAATTAACCCTCTCTCTCTCTGACTATTTATACTGAATTAACCATCTCTATCTGACTATTTATACTGAATTAACCCTCTCTGACTATTTATACTGAAATAACCCTCTCTCTCTCTGACTATTTATACTGAATTAACGCTCTCTATCTGACTATTTATACTGAATTAACCCTCTCTCTTTCTGACTATTTATACTGAATTAACCCTCTCTCTCTGACTATTTATACTGAATTAACCCTCTCTCTCTCTGACTATTTATACTGAATTAACCCTCTCTCTCTGACTATTTATACTGAATTAACCCTCTCTCTCTCTGACTATTTATACTGAATTAACCATCTCTATCTGACTATTTATACTGAATTAACCATCTCTCTCTCTGACGATATATACTGAATTAACCCTCTCTCTCTCTGACTATTTATGTTGAATTAACCCTCTCTCTCTGACTATTTATACTGAATTAACCCTCTCTGACTATTTATACTGAATTTACCTTTTCTCGGTGACTATTTATACTGAATTAACAGTCTCTCTCTCTGACGATATATAGTGAATTAACCATCGCTCTCTCTGACTATTTATACTGAATTAACCCCCTCTCTCTCTGACTATTTATACTGAATTAACCCTCTCTCTCTCTGACTATTTATACTGAATTAACCCTCTCTCTCTCTGACTATTTATACTGAATTAACCCTCTCTCTCTGACTATTTATACTGAATTAACCCTCTCTCTCTCTGACTATTTATACTGAATTAACCCTCTCTCTCTCTGACTATTTATACTGAATTAACCCTCTCTCTCTATCTGACTATTTATACTGAATTAACCCTCTCTCTCTCTGACTATTTATACTGAATTAACCCTCTCTCTCTCTGACTATTTATACTGAATTAACCCTCTCTCTCTCTCTGACTATTTATGCTGAATTAACCCCTCTCTCTCTCTGACTATTTATACTGAATTAACCCTCTCTCTATCTGACTATTTATACTGAATTAACCATCTGTCTCACAATTCAATTTCAATTTAAGGGCTTTATTGGCATTGGAAACGTATGTTAACATTGCAAAAGCAAGTGAAGTAGATAGTAAACAAAAGTGAAATAAACAATAAATATTAACAGTAAACATTACACTCAGAAGTTTCAAATGAATAAAGACATTTCAAATGTCATATTATGTCTATATACAGTGTTGTAACAATGTGCAAATAGTTAAAGTACAAATGGGAAAATAAATCAACATAAATATAGGTTGTATTTACAATGGTGTTTGTTCTTCACTGGTTGCCCTTTTCTTGTGGCAACAGGTCACAAATCTTGCTGCTGTGATGGCACACTGTGGTTTTTCACCCAGTAGATGAGGGAGTTTATCAAAATTGGATTTGTTTAAGTGGATCGATGTAATCTGACGGAAATACAGTATTTAGTCAGCCACCAAAAAAAAGATGAGAGAGGCCTGTAATTTTCATCATAGGTACACGTCAACTATGAGAGACAAAATGAGGGATAAAAATCCAGAAAATCACATTGTAGGATTTTTAATGAATTTATTTGCAAATTATGGTGGAAAATAAGTATTTGGTCAATAACAAAAGTTTCTCGACACAGGTCAAACGTTTTCTGTAAGTCTTCACAAGGTTTTCACACACTGTTGCTGGTATTTTGGCCCATTCCTCCATGCAGATCTCCTCTAGAGCAGTGATGTTTTGGGGCTGTCGCTGGGCAACACGGACTTTCAACTCCCTCCAAATATTTTCTATGGGGTTGAGATCTGGAGACTGGCTAGGCCACTCCAGGACCTTGAAATGCTTCTTACGAAGCCACTCCTTCGTTGCCCGGGCGGTGTGTTTGGGATCATTGTCATGCTGAAAGACACAGCCACGTTTCATCTTCAATGCCCTTGCTGATGGAAGGAGGTTTTCACTCAAAATCTCATGATACATGGCCCCATTCATTCTTTCCTTTACACGGATCAGTCGTCCTGGTCCCTTTGAAGAAAAACAGCCCCAAAGCATGATGTTTCCATCCCCATGCTTCACAGTAGGTATGGTGTTCTTTGGATGCAACTCAGCATTCTTTGTCCTCCAAACACGACGAGTTGAGTTTTTACCAAAAAGTTATATTTTGATTTCATCTGACCATATGACATTCTCCCAATCCTCTTCTGGATCATCCAAATGCACTCTAGCAAACTTCAGACGGGCCTGGACATGTACTGACTTAAGCAGGGGGACACGTCTGGCACTGCAGGATTTGAGTCCCTGGCGGCGTAGTGTGTTACTGATGGTAGGCTTTGTTACTTTGGTCCCAGCTCTCTGCAGGTCATTCACTAGGTCCCCCGTGTGGTTCTGGGATTTTTTGCTCACTGTTCTTGTGATCATTTTGTCCCCACTGGGTGAGGTCTTGCGTGGAGCCCCAGATCGAGGGAGATTATCAGTGGTCTTGTATGTCTTCCATTTCCTACTAATTGCTCCCACAGTTGATTTCTTCAAACCAAGCTGCTTACCTATTGCAGATTCAGTCTTCCCAGCCTGGTGCAGGTCTACAATGTTGTTTCTGGTGTCCTTTGACAGCTCTTTGGTCTTGGCCATAGTGGAGTTTGGAGTGTGACTGTTTGAGGTTGTGGACAGGTGTCTTTTATACGGATAACAAGTTCAAACAGGTGCCATTAATACAGGTAACAAGTGGAGGACAGAGGAGCCTTTTAATGAAGAAGTTACAGGTCTGTGAGAGCCAGAAGTCTTGCTTGTTTGTAGGAGACCAAATACTTATTTTCCACCATAATTTGCAAATAAATTCATAAAAATCCTACAATGTGATTTTCTGGAGAAAAAAATCTCAATTTGTCTGTCATAGTTGACGTGTACCTATGATGAAAATTACAGGACTCTCTCATCTTTTTAAGTGGGAGAACTTGCACAATTAGTGGCTGACTAAATACTTTTTTCCCCCACTGTATTTATGCTGAATTAACCCTCTCTCTATCTGACTATTTATACTGAATTAACCCTCTCTCTCTCTGACTATTTATACTGAATTAACCCACTCTCTCTCTCTGACTATTTATACTGTATTAACCCTCTCTGACTATTTATACTGAAATAACCATCTCTCTCTCTGACTATTTATACTGAATTAACCCTCTCTCTCTCTGACTATTTATACTGAATTAACCCTCTCTCTCTCTCTGACTATTTATACTGAATTAACCCTCTCTCTCTCTCTGACTATTTATACTGAATTAACCCTCTCTCTCTCTGACTATTTATACTGAATTAACCCTCTCTCTCTCTCTGACGATATATACTGAATTAACCCTCTCTCTCTGACTATTTATACTGAATTTACCTTTTCTCAGTGACTATTTATACTGAATTAACAGTCTCTCTCTCACACTCTCTCTGTCTCTCTCTGACTATTTATGCTGAATTAACCCTCTCTCTCTGACTATTTATACTGAATTAACCCTCTCTCTCTCTCTGACTATTTATACTGAATTAACCCTCTCTCTCTCTCTGACTATTTATACTGTATTAACCCTCTCTATCTGACTATTTATACTGAATTAACCCTCTCTCTCTGACTATTTATACTGAATTAACCCTCTCTCTCTCTGACTATTTATACTGAATTAACCCTCTCTCTCTATCTGACTATTTATACTGAATTAACCCTCTCTGACTATTTATACTGAAATAACCCTCTCTCTCTCTGACTATTTATACTGAATTAACCCTCTCTATCTGACTATTTATACTGAATTAACCCTCTCTCTTTCTGACTATTTATACTGAATTAACCCTCTCTATCTGACTATTTATACTGAATTAACCCTCTCTCTTTCTGACTATTTATACTGAATTAACCCTCTCTCTCTGACTATTTATACTGAATTAACCATCTCTCTCTCTGACGATATATACTGAATTAACCCTCTCTCTCTCTGACTATTTATGTTGAATTAACCCTCTCTCTCTGACTATTTATACTGAATTAACCCTCTCTCTCTCTCTGACTATTTATACTGAATTAACCCTCTCTCTCTCTGACTATTTCTACTGTATTAACCCTCTCTCTCTATCTGACTATTTCTACTGTATTAACCCTCTCTCTCTATCTGACTATTTCTACTGAATTAACCCTCTCTCTCTATCTGACTATTTATACTGAATTAACCCTCTCTCTCTCTCTGACTATTTATACTGAATTAACCCTCTCTCTCTCTCTGACTATTTATACTGAATTAACCCTCTCTCTCTCTCTGACTATTTATACTGAATTAACCCTCTCTCTCTCTCTGACTATTTATACTGAATTAACCCTCTCTCTCTCTGACTATTTATACTGAATTAACCCTCTCTCTATCTGACTATTTATACTGTATTAACCCTCTCTCTATCTGACTATTTATACTGTATTAACCCTCTCTCTATCTGACTATTTATACTGAATTAACCCTCTCTCTCTCTGACTATTTATACTGAATTAACCCTCTCTCTCTCTCTGACTATTTATACTGAATTAACCCTCTCTCTCTCTCTGACTATTTATATTGAATTAACCCTCTCTCTCTCTCTGACTATTTATACTGAATTAACCCTCTCTCTCTGACTATTTATACTGAATTAACCCTCTCTCTATCTGACTATTTATACTGAATTAACCCTCTCTCTCTCTGACTATTTATACTGAATTAACCCTCTCTCTATCTGACTATTTATACTGTATTAACCCTCTCTCTATCTGACTATTTATACTGTATTAACCCTCTCTCTATCTGACTATTTATACTGAATTAACCCTCTCTCTCTCTGACTATTTATACTGAATTAACCCTCTCTCTCTCTCTGACTATTTATACTGAATTAACCCTCTCTCTCTCTCTGACTATTTATACTGAATTAACCCTCTCTCTCTGACTATTTATACTGAATTAACCCCCTCTCTCTCTGACTATTTATACTGAATTAACCCTCTCTCTCTCTGACTATTTATACTGAATTAACCCTCTCTCTCTCTGACTATTTATACTGAATTAACCCTCTCTCTCTGACTATTTATACTGAATTAACCCTCTCTCTCTCTGACTATTTATACTGAATTAACCCTCTCTCTCTCTGACTATTTATACTGAATTAACCCTCTCTCTCTATCAGACTATTTATACTGAATTAACCCTCTCTCTCTCTGACTATTTATACTGAATTAACCCTCTCTCTCTCTGACTATTTATACTGAATTAACCCTCTCTCTCTCTCTGACTATTTATGCTGAATTAACCCCCTCTCTCTCTCTGACTATTTATACTGAATTAACCCTCTCTCTATCTGACTATTTATACTGAATTAACCATCTGTCTCACAATTCAATTTCAATTTAAGGGCTTTATTGGCATTGGAAACGTATGTTAACATTGCAAAAGCAAGTGAAGTAGATAGTAAACAAAAGTGAAATAAACAATAAATATTAACAGTAAACATTACACTCAGAAGTTTCAAATGAATAAAGACATTTCAAATGTCATATTATGTCTATATACAGTGTTGTAACAATGTGCAAATAGTTAAAGTACAAATGGGAAAATAAATCAACATAAATATAGGTTGTATTTACAATGGTGTTTGTTCTTCACTGGTTGCCCTTTTCTTGTGGCAACAGGTCACAAATCTTGCTGCTGTGATGGCACACTGTGGTTTTTCACCCAGTAGATAAGGGAGTTTATCAAAATTGGATTTGTTTAAGTGGATCGATGTAATCTGACGGAAATACAGTATTTAGTCAGCCACCAAAAAAAAGATGAGAGAGGCCTGTAATTTTCATCATAGGTACACGTCAACTATGAGAGACAAAATGAGGGATAAAAATCCAGAAAATCACATTGTAGGATTTTTAATGAATTTATTTGCAAATTATGGTGGAAAATAAGTATTTGGTCAATAACAAAAGTTTCTCGACACAGGTCAAACGTTTTCTGTAAGTCTTCACAAGGTTTTCACACACTGTTGCTGGTATTTTGGCCCATTCCTCCATGCAGATCTCCTCTAGAGCAGTGATGTTTTGGGGCTGTCGCTGGGCAACACGGACTTTCAACTCCCTCCAAATATTTTCTATGGGGTTGAGATCTGGAGACTGGCTAGGCCACTCCAGGACCTTGAAATGCTTCTTACGAAGCCACTCCTTCGTTGCCCGGGCGGTGTGTTTGGGATCATTGTCATGCTGAAAGACACAGCCACGTTTCATCTTCAATGCCCTTGCTGATGGAAGGAGGTTTTCACTCAAAATCTCATGATACATGGCCCCATTCATTCTTTCCTTTACACGGATCAGTCGTCCTGGTCCCTTTGAAGAAAAACAGCCCCAAAGCATGATGTTTCCATCCCCATGCTTCACAGTAGGTATGGTGTTCTTTGGATGCAACTCAGCATTCTTTGTCCTCCAAACACGACGAGTTGAGTTTTTACCAAAAAGTTATATTTTGATTTCATCTGACCATATGACATTCTCCCAATCCTCTTCTGGATCATCCAAATGCACTCTAGCAAACTTCAGACGGGCCTGGACATGTACTGACTTAAGCAGGGGGACACGTCTGGCACTGCAGGATTTGAGTCCCTGGCGGCGTAGTGTGTTACTGATGGTAGGCTTTGTTACTTTGGTCCCAGCTCTCTGCAGGTCATTCACTAGGTCCCCCCGTGTGGTTCTGGGATTTTTGCTCACTGTTCTTGTGATCATTTTGTCCCCACTGGGTGAGGTCTTGCGTGGAGCCCCAGATCGAGGGAGATTATCAGTGGTCTTGTATGTCTTCCATTTCCTACTAATTGCTCCCACAGTTGATTTCTTCAAACCAAGCTGCTTACCTATTGCAGATTCAGTCTTCCCAGCCTGGTGCAGGTCTACAATGTTGTTTCTGGTGTCCTTTGACAGCTCTTTGGTCTTGGCCATAGTGGAGTTTGGAGTGTGACTGTTTGAGGTTGTGGACAGGTGTCTTTTATACGGATAACAAGTTCAAACAGGTGCCATTAATACAGGTAACGAGTGGAGGACAGAGGAGCCTTTTAATGAAGAAGTTACAGGTCTGTGAGAGCCAGAAATCTTGCTTGTTTGTAGGAGACCAAATACTTATTTTCCACCATAATTTGCAAATAAATTCATAAAAAATCCTACAATGTGATTTTCTGGAGAAAAAAAATCTCAATTTGTCTGTCATAGTTGACGTGTACCTATGATGAAAATTACAGGACTCTCTCATCTTTTTAAGTGGGAGAACTTGCACAATTAGTGGCTGACTAAATACTTTTTTCCCCCACTGTATTTATGCTGAATTAACCCTCTCTCTATCTGACTATTTATACTGAATTAACCCTCTCTCTCTCTGACTATTTATACTGAATTAACCCACTCTCTCTCTCTGACTATTTATACTGTATTAACCCTCTCTGACTATTTATACTGAAATAACCATCTCTCTCTCTGACTATTTATACTGAATTAACCCTCTCTCTCTCTGACTATTTATACTGAATTAACCCTCTCTCTCTCTCTGACTATTTATACTGAATTAACCCTCTCTCTCTCTCTGACTATTTATACTGAATTAACCCTCTCTCTCTCTGACTATTTATACTGAATTAACCCTCTCTCTCTCTCTGACGATATATACTGAATTAACCCTCTCTCTCTGACTATTTATACTGAATTTACCTTTTCTCTGTGACTATTTATACTGAATTAACAGTCTCTCTCTCACACTCTCTCTGTCTCTCTCTGACTATTTATGCTGAATTAACCCTCTCTCTCTGACTATTTATACTGAATTAACCCTCTCTCTCTCTCTGACTATTTATACTGAATTAACCCTCTCTCTCTCTCTGACTATTTATACTGTATTAACCCTCTCTATCTGACTATTTATACTGAATTAACCCTCTCTCTCTGACTATTTATACTGAATTAACCCTCTCTCTCTCTGACTATTTATACTGAATTAACCCTCTCTCTCTATCTGACTATTTATACTGAATTAACCCTCTCTGACTATTTATACTGAAATAACCCTCTCTCTCTCTGACTATTTATACTGAATTAACCCTCTCTATCTGACTATTTATACTGAATTAACCCTCTCTCTTTCTGACTATTTATACTGAATTAACCCTCTCTCTCTGACTATTTATACTGAATTAACCCTCTCTCTCTCTGACTATTTATACTGAATTAACCATCTCTCTCTCTGACGATATATACTGAATTAACCCTCTCTCTCTCTGACTATTTATGTTGAATTAACCCTCTCTCTCTGACTATTTATACTGAATTAACCCTCTCTGACTATTTATACTGAATTTACCTTTTCTCGGTGACTATTTATACTGAATTAACAGTCTCTCTCTCTGACGATATATAGTGAATTAACCTTTGCTCTCTCTGACTATTTATACTGAATTAACCCTCTCTCTCTCTGACTATTTATACTGAATTAACCCTCTCTCTCTCTGACTATTTATACTGAATTAACCCTCTCTCTCTCTGACTATTTATACTGAATTAACAGTCTCTCTCTCTCACTCTCTCTGTCTCTCTCTGACTATTTCTACTGTATTAACCCTCTCTCTATCTGACTATTTCTACTGAATTAACCCTCTCTCTCTATCTGACTATTTCTACTGAATTAACCCTCTCTCTCTCTGACTATTTATACTGAATTAACAGTCTCTCTATCTCGCTCTCTCTGTCTCTCTCTGACTATTTCTACTGTATTAACCCTCTCTCTATCTGACTATTTCTACTGAATTAACCCTCTCTCTCTATCTGACTATTTCTACTGAATTAACCCTCTCTCTCTCTGACTATCTCTACTGTATTAACCCTCTCTCTCTATCTGACTATTTCTACTGTATTAACCCTCTCTCTCTATCTGACTATTTCTACTGAATTAACCCTCTCTCTCTATCTGACTATTTATACTGAATTAACCCTCTCTCTCTCTCTGACTATTTATACTGAATTAACCCTCTCTCTCTCTGACTATTTATACTGAATTAACCCTCTCTCTCTCTCTGACTATTTATACTGAATTAACCCTCTCTCTCTCTGACTATTTATACTGAATTAACCCTCTCTCTATCTGACTATTTATACTGTATTAACCCTCTCTCTATCTGACTATTTATACTGTATTAACCCTCTCTCTATCTGACTATTTATACTGAATTAACCCTCTCTCTCTCTGACTATTTATACTGAATTAACCCTCTCTCTCTCTCTGACTATTTATACTGAATTAACCCTCTCTCTCTCTCTGACTATTTATATTGAATTAACCCTCTCTCTCTCTCTGACTATTTATACTGAATTAACCCTCTCTCTCTGACTATTTATACTGAATTAACCCTCTCTCTATCTGACTATTTATACTGAATTAACCCTCTCTCTCTCTGACTATTTATACTGAATTAACCCTCTCTCTATCTGACTATTTATACTGTATTAACCCTCTCTCTATCTGACTATTTATACTGTATTAACCCTCTCTCTATCTGACTATTTATACTGAATTAACCCTCTCTCTCTCTGACTATTTATACTGAATTAACCCTCTCTCTCTCTCTGACTATTTATACTGAATTAACCCTCTCTCTCTCTCTGACTATTTATACTGAATTAACCCTCTCTCTCTGACTATTTATACTGAATTAACCCCCTCTCTCTCTGACTATTTATACTGAATTAACCCTCTCTCTCTCTGACTATTTATACTGAATTAACCCTCTCTCTCTCTGACTATTTATACTGAATTAACCCTCTCTCTCTGACTATTTATACTGAATTAACTCTCTCTCTCTCTGACTATTTATACTGAATTAACCCTCTCTCTCTCTGACTATTTATACTGAATTAACCCTCTCTCTCTATCTGACTATTTATACTGAATTAACCCTCTCTCTCTCTGACTATTTATACTGAATTAACCCTCTCTCTCTCTGACTATTTATACTGAATTAACCCTCTCTCTCTCTCTGACTATTTATACTGAATTAACCCTCTCTCTCTCTCTCTGACTATTTATACTGAATTAATCCTCTCTCTCTCTCTGACTATTTATACTGAATTAACCCTCTCTCTCTCTCTGACTATTTATACTGAATTAACCCTCTCTCTCTATCTGACTATTTATACTGAATTAACCCTCTCTGACTATTTATACTGAATTAACCCTCTCTCTCTCTGACTATTTATACTGAATTAACTCTCTCTCTCTCTCTCTGACTATTTATACTGAATTAATCCTCTCTCTCTCTCTGACTATTTATACTGAATTAACCCTCTCTCTCTATCTGACTATTTATACTGAATTAACCCTCTCTCTCTATCTGACTATTTATACTGAATTAACCCTCTCTGACTATTTATACTGAATTAACCCTCTCTCTCTCTGACTATTTATACTGAATTAACCCTCTCTCTCTCTGACTATTTATACTGAATTAACCCTCTCTCTCTCTCTGACTATTTATACTGAATTAACCCTCTCTCTCTCTCTGACTATTTATATTGAATTAACCCTCTCTCTCTCTCTGACTATTTATACTGAATTAACCCTCTCTCTCTGACTATTTATACTGAATTAACCCTCTCTCTATCTGACTATTTATACTGAATTAACCCTCTCTCTCTCTGACTATTTATACTGAATTAACCCTCTCTCTATCTGACTATTTATACTGTATTAACCCTCTCTCTATCTGACTATTTATACTGTATTAACCCTCTCTCTATCTGACTATTTATACTGAATTAACCCTCTCTCTCTCTGACTATTTATACTGAATTAACCCTCTCTCTCTCTCTGACTATTTATACTGAATTAACCCTCTCTCTCTCTCTGACTATTTATACTGAATTAACCCTCTCTCTCTGACTATTTATACTGAATTAACCCCCTCTCTCTCTGACTATTTATACTGAATTAACCCTCTCTCTCTCTGACTATTTATACTGAATTAACCCTCTCTCTCTCTCTGACTATTTATACTGAATTAACCCTCTCTCTCTCTCTGACTATTTATATTGAATTAACCCTCTCTCTCTCTCTGACTATTTATACTGAATTAACCCTCTCTCTCTGACTATTTATACTGAATTAACCCTCTCTCTATCTGACTATTTATACTGAATTAACCCTCTCTCTCTCTGACTATTTATACTGAATTAACCCTCTCTCTATCTGACTATTTATACTGTATTAACCCTCTCTCTATCTGACTATTTATACTGTATTAACCCTCTCTCTATCTGACTATTTATACTGAATTAACCCTCTCTCTCTCTGACTATTTATACTGAATTAACCCTCTCTCTCTCTCTGACTATTTATACTGAATTAACCCTCTCTCTCTCTCTGACTATTTATACTGAATTAACCCTCTCTCTCTGACTATTTATACTGAATTAACCCCCTCTCTCTCTGACTATTTATACTGAATTAACCCTCTCTCTCTCTGACTATTTATACTGAATTAACCCTCTCTCTCTCTGACTATTTATACTGAATTAACCCTCTCTCTCTGACTATTTATACTGAATTAACCCTCTCTCTCTCTGACTATTTATACTGAATTAACCCTCTCTCTCTCTGACTATTTATACTGAATTAACCCTCTCTCTCTATCAGACTATTTATACTGAATTAACCCTCTCTCTCTCTGACTATTTATACTGAATTAACCCTCTCTCTCTCTGACTATTTATACTGAATTAACCCTCTCTCTCTCTCTGACTATTTATGCTGAATTAACCCCCTCTCTCTCTCTGACTATTTATACTGAATTAACCCTCTCTCTATCTGACTATTTATACTGAATTAACCATCTGTCTCACAATTCAATTTCAATTTAAGGGCTTTATTGGCATTGGAAACGTATGTTAACATTGCAAAAGCAAGTGAAGTAGATAGTAAACAAAAGTGAAATAAACAATAAATATTAACAGTAAACATTACACTCAGAAGTTTCAAATGAATAAAGACATTTCAAATGTCATATTATGTCTATATACAGTGTTGTAACAATGTGCAAATAGTTAAAGTACAAATGGGAAAATAAATCAACATAAATATAGGTTGTATTTACAATGGTGTTTGTTCTTCACTGGTTGCCCTTTTCTTGTGGCAACAGGTCACAAATCTTGCTGCTGTGATGGCACACTGTGGTTTTTCACCCAGTAGATAAGGGAGTTTATCAAAATTGGATTTGTTTAAGTGGATCGATGTAATCTGACGGAAATACAGTATTTAGTCAGCCACCAAAAAAAAGATGAGAGAGGCCTGTAATTTTCATCATAGGTACACGTCAACTATGAGAGACAAAATGAGGGATAAAAATCCAGAAAATCACATTGTAGGATTTTTAATGAATTTATTTGCAAATTATGGTGGAAAATAAGTATTTGGTCAATAACAAAAGTTTCTCGACACAGGTCAAACGTTTTCTGTAAGTCTTCACAAGGTTTTTCACACACTGTTGCTGGTATTTTGGCCCATTCCTCCATGCAGATCTCCTCTAGAGCAGTGATGTTTTGGGGCTGTCGCTGGGCAACACGGACTTTCAACTCCCTCCAAATATGTTCTATGGGGTTGAGATCTGGAGACTGGCTAGGCCACTCCAGGACCTTGAAATGCTTCTTACGAAGCCACTCCTTCGTTGCCCGGGCGGTGTGTTTGGGATCATTGTCATGCTGAAAGACACAGCCACGTTTCATCTTCAATGCCCTTGCTGATGGAAGGAGGTTTTCACTCAAAATCTCATGATACATGGCCCCATTCATTCTTTCCTTTACACGGATCAGTCGTCCTGGTCCCTTTGAAGAAAAACAGCCCCAAAGCATGATGTTTCCATCCCCATGCTTCACAGTAGGTATGGTGTTCTTTGGATGCAACTCAGCATTCTTTGTCCTCCAAACACGACGAGTTGAGTTTTTACCAAAAAGTTATATTTTGATTTCATCTGACCATATGACATTCTCCCAATCCTCTTCTGGATCATCCAAATGCACTCTAGCAAACTTCAGACGGGCCTGGACATGTACTGACTTAAGCAGGGGGACACGTCTGGCACTGCAGGATTTGAGTCCCTGGCGGCGTAGTGTGTTACTGATGGTAGGCTTTGTTACTTTGGTCCCAGCTCTCTGCAGGTCATTCACTAGGTCCCCCCGTGTGGTTCTGGGATTTTTGCTCACTGTTCTTGTGATCATTTTGTCCCCACTGGGTGAGGTCTTGCGTGGAGCCCCAGATCGAGGGAGATTATCAGTGGTCTTGTATGTCTTCCATTTCCTACTAATTGCTCCCACAGTTGATTTCTTCAAACCAAGCTGCTTACCTATTGCAGATTCAGTCTTCCCAGCCTGGTGCAGGTCTACAATGTTGTTTCTGGTGTCCTTTGACAGCTCTTTGGTCTTGGCCATAGTGGAGTTTGGAGTGTGACTGTTTGAGGTTGTGGACAGGTGTCTTTTATACGGATAACAAGTTCAAACAGGTGCCATTAATACAGGTAACGAGTGGAGGACAGAGGAGCCTTTTAATGAAGAAGTTACAGGTCTGTGAGAGCCAGAAATCTTGCTTGTTTGTAGGAGACCAAATACTTATTTTCCACCATAATTTGCAAATAAATTCATAAAATCCTACAATGTGATTTTCTGGAGAAAAAAATCTCAATTTGTCTGTCATAGTTGACGTGTACCTATGATGAAAATTACAGGACTCTCTCATCTTTTTAAGTGGGAGAACTTGCACAATTAGTGGCTGACTAAATACTTTTTTCCCCCACTGTATTTATGCTGAATTAACCCTCTCTCTATCTGACTATTTATACTGAATTAACCCTCTCTCTCTCTGACTATTTATACTGAATTAACCCACTCTCTCTCTCTGACTATTTATACTGTATTAACCCTCTCTGACTATTTATACTGAAATAACCATCTCTCTCTCTGACTATTTATACTGAATTAACCCTCTCTCTCTCTGACTATTTATACTGAATTAACCCTCTCTCTCTCTCTGACTATTTATACTGAATTAACCCTCTCTCTCTCTCTGACTATTTATACTGAATTAACCCTCTCTCTCTCTGACTATTTATACTGAATTAACCCTCTCTCTCTCTCTGACGATATATACTGAATTAACCCTCTCTCTCTGACTATTTATACTGAATTTACTTTTTCTCTGTGACTATTTATACTGAATTAACAGTCTCTCTCTCACACTCTCTCTGTCTCTCTCTGACTATTTATGCTGAATTAACCCTCTCTCTCTGACTATTTATACTGAATTAACCCTCTCTCTCTCTCTGACTATTTATACTGAATTAACCCTCTCTCTCTCTCTGAC
This sequence comes from Coregonus clupeaformis, assembly GCF_020615455.1. Classification (NCBI taxonomy): domain Eukaryota; kingdom Metazoa; phylum Chordata; class Actinopteri; order Salmoniformes; family Salmonidae; genus Coregonus; species Coregonus clupeaformis. Next base: position 10,364,351 of record NC_059230.1, read on the forward strand.
TATTTATACTGTATTAACCCTCTCTATCTGACTATTTATACTGAATTAACCCTCTCTCTCTGACTATTTATACTGAATTAACCCTCTCTCTCTCTGACTATTTATACTGAATTAACCCTCTCTCTCTATCTGACTATTTATACTGAATTAACCCTCTCTGACTATTTATACTGAAATAACCCTCTCTCTCTCTGACTATTTATACTGAATTAACCCTCTCTATCTGACTATTTATACTGAATTAACCCTCTCTCTTTCTGACTATTTATACTGAATTAACCCTCTCTCTCTGACTATTTATACTGAATTAACCCTCTCTCTCTCTGACTATTTATACTGAATTAACCATCTCTCTCTCTGACGATATATACTGAATTAACCCTCTCTCTCTCTGACTATTTATGTTGAATTAACCCTCTCTCTCTGACTATTTATACTGAATTAACCCTCTCTGACTATTTATACTGAATTTACCTTTTCTCGGTGACTATTTATACTGAATTAACAGTCTCTCTCTCTGACGATATATAGTGAATTAACCTTTGCTCTCTCTGACTATTTATACTGAATTAACCCTCTCTCTCTCTGACTATTTATACTGAATTAACCCTCTCTCTCTCTCTGACTATTTATACTGAATTAACCCTCTCTCTCTATCTGACTATTTATACTGAATTAACCCTCTCTGACTATTTATACTGAATTAACCCTCTCTCTCTCTGACTATTTATACTGAATTAACTCTCTCTCTCTCTCTCTGACTATTTATACTGAATTAATCCTCTCTCTCTCTCTGACTATTTATACTGAATTAACCCTCTCTCTCTATCTGACTATTTATACTGAATTAACCCTCTCTCTCTATCTGACTATTTATACTGAATTAACCCTCTCTGACTATTTATACTGAATTAACCCTCTCTCTCTCTGACTATTTATACTGAATTAACCCTCTCTCTCTCTGACTATTTATACTGAATTAACCCTCTCTCTCTCTCTCTGACTATTTATACTGAATTAATCCTCTCTCTCTCTCTGACTATTTATACTGAATTAACCCTCTCTCTCTCTCTGACTATTTATACTGAATTAACCCTCTCTCTCTATCTGACTATTTATACTGAATTAACCCTCTCTGACTATTTATACTGAATTAACCCTCTCTCTCTCTGACTATTTATACTGAATTAACCCTCTCTATCTGACTATTTATACTGAATTAACCCTCTCTCTCTCTGACTATTTATACTGAATTAACCCTCTCTGACTATTTATACTGAATTAACCCTCTCCCTCTCTGACTATTTATACTGAATTAACCCTCTCTCTCTCTGTCTATTTATACTGAATTAACCCTCTCTCTCTCTGACTATTTATACTGAATTAACCCTCTCTCTCTGACTATTTATACTGAATTAACCCTCTCTCTCTATCTGACTATTTCTACTGAATTAACCCTCTCTCTCTCTCTGACTATTTATACTGAATTAACCCTCTCTCTCTCTGACTATTTATACTGAATTAACCCTCTCTCTCTATCTGACTATTTATACTGAATTAACCCTCTCTCTCTCTGACTATTTATACTGAATTAACCCTCTCTCTCTCTCTGACTATTTATACTGAATTAACCCTCTCTCTCTCTCTGACTATTTATACTGAATTAACCCTCTCTCTCTCTCTCTGACTATTTATACTGAATTAACCCTCTCTCTCTCTGACTATTTATACTGAATTAACTCTCTCTCTATCTGACTATTTATACTGTATTAACCCTCTCTCTATCTGACTATTTATACTGTATTAACCCTCTCTCTATCTGACTATTTATACTGAATTAACCCTCTCTCTCTCTGACTATTTATACTGAATTAACCCTCTCTCTCTCTCTGACTATCTATACTGAATTAACCCTCTCTCTCTCTCTGACTATTTATATTGAATTAACCCTCTCTCTCACTCTGACTATTTATACTGAATTAACCCTCTCTCTCTGACTATTTATACTGAATTAACCCTCTCTCTATCTGACTATTTATACTGAATTAACCCTCTCTCTCTGACTATTTATACTGAATTAACCCTCTCTCTCTCTGACTATATATACTGAATTAACCCTCTCTCTCTCTGACTATTTATACTGAATTAACCCTCTCTCTCTCTGACTATTTATACTGAATTAACCCTCTCTCTCTATCTGACTATTTATACTGAATTAACCCTCTCTCTCTCTCTGACTATTTATACTGAATTAACCCTCTCTCTCTATCTGACTATTTATACTGAATTAACCCTCTCTGACTATTTATACTGAATTAACCCTCTCTCTCTCTGACTATTTATACTGAATTAACTCTCTCTCTCTCTCTCTGACTATTTATACTGAATTAATCCTCTCTCTCTCTCTGACTATTTATACTGAATTAACCCTCTCTCTCTATCTGACTATTTATACTGAATTAACCCTCTCTGACTATTTATACTGAATTAACCCTCTCTCTCTCTGACTATTTATACTGAATTAACCCTCTCTCTCTCTGACTATTTATACTGAATTAACCCTCTCTCTCTCTCTCTGACTATTTATACTGAATTAATCCTCTCTCTCTCTCTGACTATTTATACTGAATTAACCCTCTCTCTCTCTCTGACTATTTATACTGAATTAACCCTCTCTCTCTATCTGACTATTTATACTGAATTAACCCTCTCTGACTATTTATACTGAATTAACCCTCTCTCTCTCTGACTATTTATACTGAATTAACCCTCTCTATCTGACTATTTATACTGAATTAACCCTCTCTCTCTCTGACTATTTATACTGAATTAACCCTCTCTGACTATTTATACTGAATTAACCCTCTCCCTCTCTGACTATTTATACTGAATTAACCCTCTCTCTCTCTGACTATTTATACTGAATTAACCCTCTCTCTCTCTGACTATTTATACTGAATTAACCCTCTCTCTCTGACTATTTATACTGAATTAACCCTCTCTCTCTATCTGACTATTTCTACTGAATTAACCCTCTCTCTCTCTCTGACTATTTATACTGAATTAACCCTCTCTCTCTCTGACTATTTATACTGAATTAACCCTCTCTCTCTATCTGACTATTTATACTGAATTAACCCTCTCTCTCTCTGACTATTTATACTGAATTAACCCTCTCTCTCTCTCTGACTATTTATACTGAATTAACCCTCTCTCTCTCTGACTATTTATACTGAATTAACCCTATCTGACTATTTATACTGAATTAACCCTCTCTCTCTCTGACTATTTATACTGAATTAACCCTCTCTCTCTGACTATTTATACTGAATTAACCCTCTCTCTATCTGACTATTTATACTGAATTAACCCTCTCTCTATCTGACTATTTCTACTGAATTAACCCTCTCTCTCTCTCTGACTATTTATACTGAATTAACCCTCTCTCTCTCTGACTATTTATACTGAATTAACCCTCTCTCTCTATCTGACTATTTATACTGAATTAACCCTCTCTCTCTCTGACTATTTATACTGAATTAACCCTCTCTCTCTCTCTGACTATTTATACTGAATTAACCCTCTCTGACTATTTATACTGAATTAACCCTCTCTCTCTGACTATTTATACTGAATTAACCCTCTCTATCTCTTACCTGCTTGTGTACGTGTCTGTGTGTAGGTGATCTGGAGGGCCAGGTGGACTCGTGCCAGGGGGATTATGGAGGTCCTCTGGTGTGTCAGGACTCTCTAGGTATCTCCTACCTCTGGGGTATCATCTCCTGGGGGGAGAAGTGTGGGCAGGCCAGGTACCCTGGAGTGTACACTAAAGTAGCACACTACTTTGAGTGGATCCGCACTCACACTGGCTGGGCTGCTATCACTAAATACAACCTGTGATGTTGATATAGACCAGGAGGGTATTTCACATGTTACTGTTACTGCTGCTTTTCTGTTGTCCCATTCTAAACCAGTCCCTGATTAGAGGGGAATCACCAACCTGGTGTCCCAGGTCTAAACCAGTCCCTGATTAGAGGGGAATCACCCACCTGGTGTCCCAGGTCTAAACCAGTCCCTGATTAGAGGGGAATCACCCACCTGGTGTCCCAGGTCTAAATCAGTCCCTGGTTAGAGGGGAATCACCCACCTGGTGTCCCAGGTCTAAACCAGTCCCTGATTAGAGGGGAATCACCCACCTGGTGTCCCAGGTCTAAACCAGTCCCTGATTAGAGGGGAATCACCCACCTGGTGTCCCAGGTCTAAACCAGTCCCTGATTAGAGGGGAATCACCCACCTGGTGTCCCAGGTCTAAATCAGTCCCTGATTAGAGGGGAATCACCCACCTGGTGTCCCAGGTCTAAATCAGTCCCTGGTTAGAGGGGAATCACCCACCTGGTGTCCCAGGTCTAAACCAGTCCCTGGTTAGAGGGGAATCACCCACCTGGTGTCCCAGGTCTAAATCAGTCCCTGGTTAGAGGGGAATCACCCACCTGGTGTCCCAGGTCTAAATCAGTCCCTGATTAGAGGGGAATCACCCACCTGGTGTCCCAGGTCTAAATCAGTCCCTGGTTAAAGAGGAACAATGAAAACAAGCAGTTGAACTGGCTTCCAGGTCCAGAGATTAGTCATATAGCCTATTCATACATAATACATAGTAATAAACCATTATTACAATGTTATAAGTTGCTTATGCTGGATGATGTCAATAAAGAACTTGAGAGCCCAGTTGTTTGGTCCTGTTATTTTATTTATTGATTTGATGTTTGTTTTATTTTTAGTAAAGGGTTTATGGTAAAGTTTTCCTGCATATATGAACTGTCCCTTTAAAAGCTCTCTCTCATTCTCTTACTCTCTCTCACACACACACACAGTATAACCCTAACCCTAACCCTAGTATAACCCTAACCCTAGTATAACCCTAACCCTAGTATAACCCTAAACCTAGTATAACCATACCCTACCCTAGTATGGCCTAACCTGGTATAGCCCTAGCCTAGTATGGCCTGGCCTGGTGTGGCCCTGGCCTGGGTGTGGCCTGGCCTGGCCTTGTGGCCTGGCCTGGTGTGGTGGCCTGGCCTGGCCTGGCCTGGTGTGGCCTGGCCTGGTGTGGCCTGGCCTGGTGTGGCCTGGCCTGGTATGGCCTGGCCTGGCCTGGGTGTTGGCCCTGGCCTGGTGTGGCCTGGCCTGGTGTGGCCTGGCCTGGTGTGGCCTGGCCTGGCCTGGTGTGGCTGGCCTGGCCTGGTTGGCCTGGCCTGGTGTGGCCTGGCCGCTGGTCTGGCCTGGCCTGGTGTGGTCCTGGCCTGGTATGGCCTGGCCTGGTGTGGCCCTGGCCTGGTCTGGCCCTGGCCCTGGTATGGCCCTGGCCTGGTCTGGCCTGGCCTGGGTGGCTGGCCTGGTGTGGCCTGGCCTGTATGGCCTGGCCTGGTGTGGCCCTGGCCTGGCCCGGGTGTGGCCTGGCCTGGGTGTGGCCTGGCCTGGTGTGGCCTGGCCTGGGTGTGGCCTGGCCTGGCCTGGTGTGGCACTGGCCTGGCCTGGTGTGGCCTGGCCTGGTGTGGCCTGGCCTGGGTGTGGCTGTGGCCTGGCCTGGTGTGGCCCTGGCCTGGCCTGGTGTGGCCTGGCCTGGGTATGGCCTGGCCTGGCCTGGTATGGCCTGGCCTGGTGTGGCCTGGTCCTGGCCTGGCCTGGTATGGCCTGGCCTGGTGTGGCCTGGCCTGGTGTGGCCCTGGTATGGCCTGGCCCTGGTGTGGCCCTGGCTGGTGTGGCCATGGCCTGGCCTGGGGTGGCCTGGCCTGGTGTGGCCTGGCCTGGCCTGGTATGGCCTGGCCTGGTGTGGCCCTGGTCTGGCCTGGCCTGGTGTGGCCTGGCCTGGTGTGGCCTGGCCTGGTATGGCCTGGCCTGGTGTGGCTGTGGCCTGGCCTGGTATGGCCTGGCCCTGGCCTGGTATGGCCTGGCCTGGGTATGGCTGTGGCCTTGGCCTGGTGTGGCCTGGCCTGGTGTGGCTGTGGCCCTGGCCTGGTCTGGCCTGGCCTGGTGTGGCTCTGGCCCTGGTGGTGTGGCCTGGCCTGGCCTGGTGTGGTCCTGGCCTGGTCTGGCCGCTCGCCTGGTGTGGCCTGGCCTGGTATGGCCCTGGCCTGGCCTGGTGTGGTCCTGGCCTGCTGTGGCCTGGCCTGGTGTGGCCTGGCCTGGTGTGGCCTGGCCTGGTGTGGCCCTGGCCTGGCCTGGTGTGGCTGGCCTGGTGTGGCCTGGCCCTGGCCTGGTGTGGCCTGGCCTGGTGTGGCCTGGCCTGGCCTGGTGTGGCCCTGGCCTGGTGTGGCCTGGCCTGGTGTGGCCTGGCCTGGTGTGGCCTGGCTGGTGTGGCCTGGCCTGGTTGGCCTGGCCTGGTGTGGCCTGGCCTGGTTGGCCTGGCCTGGGTGTGGCCTGGCCTGGTGTGGCTGTGGCCTGGCCTGGTGTGGCCTGGCCTGGTGTGGCCTGGCCTGGTGTGGCCTGGCCTGGTCTGGCCTGGCCTGGCCTGGTGGCCTGGCCTGGTCTGGCCTGGCCTGGCCTGGGTATGGCCTGGCCTGGTATGGCCTGGCCTGGTATGGCCTGGCCTGGTATGGCCTGGCCTGGTATGGCCCTAACCCTGAGGCCTGAGCCCTAACCCTAACCCTAACCTCTCTGAAGCCCATGCCTAACATGAACCGTTCCTGACGCCTGAGTCCTACCCTAACCTCTCTGAACCCCATGCCTAACATGAACCGTTCCTGACGCCTGAGTCCTACCCTAACCTCTCTGAACCCCATGCCTAACATGAACCGTTCCTGACCCCTGAGTCCTAACCCTAACCTCTCTGAACCCCATGCCTAACATGAACCGTTCCTGACCCCTGAGTCCTAACCCTAACCTCTCTGAACCCCATGCCTAACATGAACCGTTCCTGACCCCTGAGTCCTAACCCTAACCTCTCTGAACCCCATGCCTAACATGAACCGTTCCTGACGCCTGAGTCCTAACCCTAAACCTCCTTGTTTCTCATGCCTAACCCTAACTCCTAGGGAGATCCAGTCCCTTTTCCCACATGACAAGTTTAATTGACGCTTTCACCTACAAGTATAACAAATATTAATAATATAGTATAACAAATATTAATAATATAGTATAACAAATATTTGTCTACAAATTATTTAGAATATACTCCCCTATTGTCTTATGGTAAAATACCCCTCTCCCCTCCCCTCCCATCTCCTCTCCCCTCCAATCTCCTCTCCCCTCCAATCTCCTCTCCTCTCCCCTCCCATCTCCTCTCCCATCTCCTCTCCCCTCCAATCTCCTCCCATCTCCTCTCCTCTCCTCTCCTCTCCTCTCCTCTCCTCTCCTCTCCTCTCCTCTCCCCCTCAACCACAAGCAGCTGCAGCCAGAGAGCAGGATGTTCCTTTGATGGAAGGTGAAGGTAGACTGTATGCAGATGTTCCTCTGATGGAGGGTGAATGTACAGTTGAAGTCGGAAGTTTACATACACTTAGGTTGGAGTCATTAAAACTCGTTTTTCAACACCTCCACAAATTTCTTGCTAACAAACTATAGTTTTGGCAAGTCGGTTAGGACATCTACTTTGTGCATGACACAAGTAATTTTTCCAACAATTGTTACAGACAGATTATTTCACTTATAATTCGCTGTATCACAATTCCAGTGGGTCAGAAGTTTACGTACACTAAGCTTCTGATAGGCGAATTGACATTATTTGAGTCAATTGGAGGTGTACCTGTGGATGTATTTCAAGGCCTACCTTCAAACTCTGTGCCTCTTTGCTTGACATCATGGGAAATGAAAAGAAATCAGCCAAGACCTCTGAAAAAAAGTCTGGTTCATCCTTGGGAACAATTTCCAAACTTCTGAAGGTACCACGTTCATCTGTACAAACAATAGTACTTAAGTATAAACACCATGGGACCACGCAGCCGTCATACCGCTCAGGAAGGAGATGCGTACTGTCTCCTAGAGATGAACGTACTTTAGGGCAAAAAGTGCAAATCAATCCCAGAACAACAGCAAAGGACCTTGTGAAGATGCTGGAGGAAACGGGTACAAAAGTATCTATATCCACAGTAAAACGAGTCCTATATCGACATAACCTGAAAGGCCGCTCTGCAAGGAAGAAGCCACTGCTCCAAAACCGCCATAAAAAAGCCAGACTATGGTTTGCAACTGCACATGGGGACAAAGATCATACTTTTTGGAGAAATGTCCTCTGGTCTGATGAAACAAAAATAGAACTGTTTGGCCATAATGACCATCGTTATGTTTGGAGGAAAAAGGGGGAACGCTTGCAAGCCGAAGAACACCATCCCAACCATGAAGCACGGGGATGGCAGCATCATGCTGTGGGAGTGCTTTGCTGCAGGAGGGACTGGTGCACTTCACAAAATAGTTGGCATCATGAGGAAGGAAAATTATGTGGATATATTGAAGCAACATCTCAAGACTGTCACGGATTCTGCCGAGACTGCTCCTCCTCCTGGTTCGGGCAGGCTTCGGCGTTCGCCGTCCCCGGAGTACTAGCTGCCACCGCTCCATGTTTCTTGGTGTGATTGCTTTCGTCTGTCTTTTACACCTGTGTCCGTTTGTGTGCTGATTACTTGTCCTATAAGTTCCTTGTTTTGCTTAGGTTAGATTGTGTGTTGTTTTTCGCCTGTCCGTTGTGCTGCGTGTTTTGTACCTGTTTTCTTGTTTATTTGTTTTACGCACAGTTTGCGTATTTGCTCGCCTCTGTTTATTGTTGAGGCCGTTCTCTGTATTTTTGCCTATTGGTAAACTTCAGTAAACTTTGTTGGACTAGCTTCGGTGTCCTGCGCCTGACTTCCACACACCTTACACCTCAGCCCTTGACAGAACAACACACCATCATGGAGTCAGCAGGAGCAGTGGCGGCACCCAAGTCGCTGGAGGATCGGATCAGCGATCAAGACACCATGATCCGGCAACTTGGGGCCGCCATGAACGGGTGTCCAACACTCTGCGCCGGTTGGTGACTGGAGAGGTGCCCACGCCTTCACACCATCCCATCACCAACGGCCAGTCCTCCTCTCTCAGCACCGGAGACCCAGTGGCATACGGCTCTCGCTCCCGAGGGCATATGACGGTTCTGCAGCCGGGTGTCAGGGGTTCCTCCTGCAGGTGGAACTCTACCTGGCTACCATACACCCAGCGCCCTCGGGTACGAGAGCGTCTCCGCCCTCATCTCTGTCTATCCTGCAAGGCGTTGGGTGGGCCAACGCCGAATGGAGGGGAATAGACGCCGCTACCATCACCTACGCGGAGTTCTCCCGCCGCTTCAGGGCTGTCTTCGATCACCCACCTGAGGGGAAGGCGGCGGGGGAGCGTCTGTTCCACCTCCGACAGGGAAGAGGAGCGCACAGGAGTTCGCCCTGGAGTTCCGGACTCTAGCGGCGGATGCGGGGGTGGAATGAGAGGGCCCTCATCGACCATTACCGGTGTAGCCTACGAGAGGGCGTTCGTCGTGAGCTTGCCTGCAGGGACACCAACCTATCCTTCGACCAGTTGGTAGACATCTCCATCCGTCTCGACACCCTGCTGGCTACCCGCGGGCGTCCCCGAGTGGGGAGTCGTCCATTCCACCCTCCAGCACCTCCGAGCCGATTCCCATGGAGCTCGGGGGTGCTGGCGAGAGAGGAGGAGAGAGAACCCGAGGGGGGCCATCCCCTGCACCAACTGTGGCCGTGGAGGACACACCGCGGCCAGGTGCTGGGGAGGGTCTCCTGGGAGAGGGGACAACAGGTCACGCACTGGGGAGTCATTTCCAGGTGAGTAGGCGCCCCACTTACCCAGAGCTCTCTGTTGGTCACATGAGTATACCTGTGAGATTTCACAGGTGGCACCTCATTCCCAGCATAAGGCGCTCTAAGATTCAGGCGCAGCTGGGAATTTTGTTGATCGTGCATTTTGTTATAAGTTAGGAATTCCCCTTCGCCGGTAGAAGCCCCCTTTCCTGTTCACGCCTAGACAGCCGGCCGTTGGGGTCGGGGCTGATCAGAGAAGTCACAGCACCACTTAAGATGACGACGCAGGGGGGTCATGAGGAGACCATTCAGTTTTATCTGATTGACTCTCCTGCGTATCCCGTGGTGCTGGGGCTTCCCTGGTTAAGCACCCATGATCCTACCATTGCGTGGCAACAGAGGGCTCTTATGGAGTGGTCTGCCCAGTGTGTAGGGAGATGTCTAGGTGTTTCCTTAGGGCGACCTCGGTAGAGAGTCCGAACCAAGTGCCCGCAATGCGCATTCCCCCTGAGTATGAGGATTTAGCACTTGTGTTCAGTAAAACGAGGGCTACACGGCTACCACCTCATAGACAGAGGGATTGTGCGATAGATCTCCAAACAGGAGGCGGCTCTTCCGCGGGAGCCGTGTGTATCCACTGTCTCAAGAGGAGACAGCGGCTATGAAACTTACATAGCCGAGTCCTTGGCACAGGGATACATACGGTCCTCCACTTCCCGGTTTCCTCGAGTTTCTTCTTTGTGAAGAAGAAGGACGGGGGGTTTGCGCCCGTGTATTGACTATCGTAGTCTCAATCAGATCACAGTTAAGTACAGTTACCCTCTTCCACTGATTGCGACTATGACAGAATCATTACGCGGAGCGCAGTTCTTCCAAAGTTGGATCTCGGGAGCGCGTACAATCTGGTACGCATTAGGGAGGGGATGAATGGAAGACCGCATTTAGCACCACCTCGGGTCATTACGAGTATCTCGTCATGCCATACGGGTTAATGAATGCTCCTTCAGTCTTCCAATCCTTTGTTGACGAGATTTTCCGGGACATGCATGGGCAGGGTGTGGTAGTATACATCGACGACATCCTAGTGTACTCTTCCATACGAGCCGAGCATGTAGCCCTGGTGCGCCGAGTGTTGAGAAGACTGTTGGAGCATGACTTGTATGTCAAGGCAGAGAAATGCCTGTTCTTTCAGGAGTCCGTCTCCTTTTTGGGTTATCGGTTGTCCGCGTCTGGTGTGGAGATAGAGGTAGACCGTGTGTCGGCCGTGCGTAATTGGCAAACTCCAACCACTGTCAAAGAGGTGCAGCAGTTCTTGGGATTTGCTAATTACTACCGGAGGTTTATCCGGGGCTTTGGACAGGTTGCAGCTCCCATTACGTCCTTGCTAAAGGGGGTCGGTTCGGTTGCAGTGGTCAGCTGAGGCGGACAGGGCATTTGCCAAGCTGAAGAACCTGTTCACCTCGGCCCCGGTGCTGGCGCATCCGGATCCCTCTTTACCATTCCAAGTAGAGGTAGACGCGTCCGAGGCCGGCATAGGGGCAGTCCTGTCACAACGGTCCGGCACGCCACCTAAGCTCCGCCCCTGTCGTTCTACTCCAAGAAGCTCAGCTCGGCGGAGCGGAATTATGACGTTGGGGACAGGGGCTGTTAGCTGTAGTCCAGGCCCTAAAGGTGTGGAGGCATTGGCTTGAGGGGGCTCAACACCCTTTCCTCATTCTGACTGATCACCGTAACCTGGAGTACATCAGGGCAGCTAGGAGATTGAACCATCGTCAGGCTAGGTGGAACATGTTCCTGACCCGGTTTGTTTTTAAGATCATATACATCCCAGGGTCCCAGAACGGTAAGGCAGACGCCCTGTCCCGGCGGTATGACACAGAGGAGAGGTCCATTGAGCCTACTTCCATACTGCCGGAGTCTTGTTTGGTGGCTCCGGTGGTGTGGGAGGTCGATGCGAAGATCGAGCGGGCACTGCGTACCGACCCTACTCTCCCGAGTGTCCTTTGGGACGGACATACGTCCGCTCGAGTTTCGTGATCGTCTGATTTTTGGGCTCATACATCACCCTCCTCTGGACATCCAGGTATTGGCCGGACAGTGCACTGCCTTAGCGTGAAATATTGGTGGCCAACGTTAGCTAGGGATGTGAGGGTTTATGTCTCCTCCTGCTCGGTGTGCGCCCAGTGTAAGGCGCCTAGACATTTGCCCAGGGGTAAGCTACATCCCCTGCCCGTTCCACAACGACCATGGTCCCACCTATCGGTGGATTTTGTGACCGACCTACCCCCCTCCCAGGAGAATACCATCATTTTGGTCGTTGTGGATCGGTTTTCCAAGGCCTGTCGTCTCCTCCCAATGCCGGGTCTCCCTACTGCCCTACAGACCGCTGAGGCCCTATTTACCCATGTGTTCCGGCACTATGGGGTCCCCGAGGATATTGTGTCGGACCCGAGGGTCCCCAGTTCACCTCCAGAGTTTGGGGGCGTTCATGGAGCGCTTGGGGGTCTCGGTAAGCCTTACCTCGGGGTACCACCCAGAGAGCAATGGGCAGGTTGAATGTGTCAACCAGGATGTGGGTAGGTTTCTGAGGTCCTATTGCCGGGACCGGCCGGAGGAGTGGTCTGGGTTCATCCCCTGGGCAGAGATGGCCCAGAACTCTCTCCGCCACTCCTCCACCAATTTAACACCTTTCCAGTGTGTTTTAGGTTATCAGCCGGTCCTGGCACCATGGCACGAGAGCCAGATCGAGGCCCCTGCGGTGGACGAGTGGATTCGGCGCTCGGAGGAGACGTGGGACGCTGCCCATGTCCATCTGCAGCGTGCCATCCGTCAACAAAGGCGAGCGCCGATCGCCACCGCAGTGAGGGACCGGTGTACGCACCGGGAGATCGAGTCTGGCTCTCGACTCGAAACCTGCCCCTCCGCCTGCCCTGCCGGAAGCTGGGTCGGCGGTTTGTGGGGCCCTTTAAAGTCCTGAGAAGGTTGAACGAGGTGTGTTACAGGTTACAACTGCCTATTGAGTACAAGAATATTAACCCCTCGTTCCATGTGTCTCTTCTCAGGCCGGTGGTAGCTGGCCCACTCCAAGAAGATGAGATAGGAGAGACCCCTCCACCCCCTTTGGACATCGAGGGGGCCCCGGCGTACAGGGTCCGGACCATCTTGGACTCGAGGCGCCGGATGAGTGGTCTCCAGTATCTCGTGGAGTGGGAGGGGTACGGTCCGGAGGAACGGTGCTGGGTGCCTAGGAGGGACTGAGTTCCACCGTGGGCATCCCACGCACCCGGGTCCGCGTCCTCCTGGCCGTCCCCGAGGCCGGGGTCGGCGCCACGGCTGGGCCGCGCGTCAAGGGGGGTACTGTCACGGATTCTGCCGAGACTGCTCCTCCTTCTGGTTCGGGCAGGCTTCAGCGTTCGCCGTCCCCGGAGTACTAGCTGCCACCGCTCCATGTTTCTTGGTGTGATTGCTTTCGTCTGTCTTTTACACCTGTGTCCGTTTGTGTGCTGATTACTTGTCCTATAAGTTCCTTGTTTTGCTTAGGTTAGATTGTGTGTTGTTTTTCGCCTGTCCGTTGTGCTGCGTGTTTTGTACCTGTTTTCTTGTTTATTTGTTTTGCGCACAGTTTGCGTATTTGCTCGCCTCTGTTTATTGTTGAGGCCGTTCTCTGTATTTTTGCCTATTGGTAAACTTCAGTAAACTTTGTTGGACTAGCTTCGGTGTCCTGCGCCTGACTTCCACACACCTTACACCTCAGCCCTTGACAAAGACATCAGTCAGGAAGTTAAAGCTTGGTCGCAAATGGGTCTTCCAAATGGATAATGACCCCAAGCATACTTCCAAAGTTGTGGCAAAATGGCTTAAGGAAAACAAAGTCAAGGTATTGGAGTGGCCATCACAAAGCCATGACCTCAATCCTATAGAAAATGTGTGGGCAGAACTGAAAAAGTGTGTGCGAGCAAGGAGGCCTACAAACCTGACTCAGTTACGCCAGCTCTGTCAGGAGGAAGGGGACAAAATTCACCCAACTTATTGTGGAAAGCTTGTGGAAGGCTACCCAAAACGTTTGACCCAAGTTAAAAAATGTAAAGGCAATGCTACCAAATACTAATTGAATGTATGTAAACTTCTGACCCACTGGGAATGTGATCAAAGAAACAAAAGCTGAAATAAATCCTTCTCTCTACTATTATTCTGACATTTCACATTCTTAAAATAAAGTGGTGATCCTAACTGACCTAAGACAGGGAATTTTTTACTAGGATTAAATGTCAGGAATTGTGAAAAACTGAGTTTAAATGTATTTGGCTAAGGTGTATGTAAACTTCCCACTTCAACTGTACATACACATACATACATACATACATACATACATACATACATACATACATACATACATACATACATACATACATACATACATACATACATACATACATACATACATACATACACATTCACATACATATCCTTAAAAAATATATATTTCCCTTTATTACTTTCCAACCCCACCACTCCTTCCCTAATTGGAGTAAACTAGTGAACAACAATGCTTAGGCCTCTACTTCCAGCTTATACATACTATATACATTTTATGGACACAGTCAATTCTACAATAATTCTATTTTGTTTGTTTTTACTCCTGAACTTCTTCTACTCTCAACCTCTCCGATCATTTTCATGATGTCCATCCGGTTTGCTTCTATATGCCACATCTTTCTAACTGTGCTCTTTCACCAAAAGCTCTCAACCTATAACCTATATACTTATTATGGACACAGTATGCTTTACATTAGTTATCTTGTTATTAGTTGTTGTTAGTTGTTATTAGTCCCAACCTTCAACTCCATTCAACACCTCCCATCTATCTCTTAACACCATCCATATTGGATTTATATTTGCCATATATTTTTCAACTGTACTGGGATGTTTTATTAATTGTTATTGTTAGATGCTTTTGCATTATAAAAAACCAATAACATCCATCAGTTGTGAAGTGTTACTGGTTTTTATTAACTAGTGGAACCAAAAGAGAAGTGTTACTGGTTTTCATTAACTAGTGGAACCAAAAGAGAAGTGTTACTGGTTTTCTATAACTAGTGGAACCAAAAGAGAAGTGTTACTGGTTTTCATTAACTAGTGGAACCAAAAGAGAAGTGTTACTGGTTTTCAATAACTAGTGGAACCAAAAGAGAAGTGTTACTGGTTTTCATCGACAAGTTAAATGACTTGTTGAATAAAGTGCTGAAGAAGAAGACTAGCATTACAACCACTACAGGTTCAGGATGTTTTCACTTTAGGTGTCCTGCAGCCAGACCATACTGTGTTCTCCAGCAGGAACCACAGGGAAGCTCCAGGGTGACTCACCCGTGACGGTTGTTGTCCGGTCAACTAGAAAGGGAGGGACCAGCTGCTTATAAAGCATAGCAGGTTGAACGTATCCTGTGTGAAAGGCGAGATAACAGGAAGGCAGGAAGAGCCGGGCCACGTTAAAATAGCGCGGAGTGGACTTTAAATAAATATTGGATTGCTGGTTGGTGTTGTACACAAACCTAGCCCCCCGCCGCTGACGCGTAGCATAACGTGTCACAAACTGCCCGTGTGTCACGCCCTGGCTCTGGGAACACTTGTATGTTGAGCCAGGGTGTGAGTTTCATTTGTATTCTATGTGTTCTATTTCTATGTTGGCCAGTGTGGTTCTCAATCAGAGGCAACGAGTGTCAGCTGTGGCTGGTTGTCTCTGATTGGGAACCACATTTAAACAGGCTGTTTTCCCACAGTAGTTGTGGGATCTTGTTTCTAGTTGGTTTGTGTTAGACCGTGAACTGTCACGTTATCGTTTTGTTTATTTTGTCGTATTTCGCTAATAAAGAGTATGTTCGTCTGCAACGCTGCGCCTTGGTCCTCATCTGTTCCCGACGATCGTGACAGAAGATCCCACCAAAACTGGACCAAGCAGCGTGTCCAGGAGCCATCGCCAGGGGAATCGCTAGCAGATCTCCGTGGCAACCTCGACTGGGTCAAGCCTAGTGAAGAGCAGAGAGGGTGGAGTTGGAAGCAGAAGAGCGAGAGTTGGGCGAGAACTATAGAGGTCTGGCCCACGGGGAAGAGAGACCCCCAGAAATTCTTTAGGGGGGGGCTCACGCCGTGGACAACGGGGCAGCAGGAGGCCGCGAGGGAGCGGTCCAGCGGGTGTGCAGAGGAGGCCGCCAGGTTAAGGGGGCCACTGGTCACAGAGGAGAGGGAAAGTGTGGAGGCACGGCGAGAGGTACTGGGGTGTGTTACCAGTCCGGTCCGGCCCGTTCCTGATCCCTGCATAGGGCCAGTGGTGTGTGTCCCCAGTACGGTCCGGCTCGTTCCTGATCCCTGCATAGGGCCAGTGGTGTGTGTCCCCAGTACGGTCCGGCCTGTTCCTGTTCCTCGCATCGAGCCTGTGGTGCGTGTCGTCAGCCCGGCCCGGCCTGTTCCTGCTCCCCGCACCGAGCCTATGGTGCGCGTCGCCAGCCCGGCCCGGCCTGTTCCTGCCACTCGCACCAAGCCTACGGTGCGCGTCGCCAGCCCGGCCCGGCCTGTTCCTGCCACTCGCACCAAGCCTACGGTGCGCGTCGTCAGCCCAGCCCGGCCTGTTCCCGCCACTCGCACCAAGCCAGGGGTGCGAGTCGTCAGTCCGGTAAGGCCCGTTCCTGCTCCCCGCACCAAGTCAGTGGTGCGCGTCGCCAGCCCGGCCCGGTCCATTCCTGCTCTCAGCACCAAGTCAGTGGTGCGCTTCGTCAGCCCGGCTCGGTCTGTTCCTGCTCCCCACACCAAGCCAGTGGTGTGCGTTGTCAGTCCGGCACGGCCCGTGCCTGCTCCACCGGTGCCTGGTCCGGTACCGGTCAGATGCTTCACGTCGGAGCTAGAGCAATCCGCTCCACCAGTGTTCAGTCCAGCTCCGGCCAGCAGGGCCAGACCGGACCAGGGGTACTTTGGGGGGTTAGAGAGGGAGTGGGGGTCATGCCCGGAGCTGGAACCGCCGCCAAGGCGGAGTGCCCACCCGGTCCCTCCCCTGTGATATTTGGTTGGCGCGGTCGGAGTCCGCGCCTTTAGGGGGGGGTACTGTCACGCCCTGGCTCTGGGAACACTTGTATGTTGAGCCAGGGTGTGAGTTTCATTTGTATTCTATGTGTTCTATTTCTATGTTGGCCAGTGTGGTTCTCAATCAGAGGCAACGAGTGTCAGCTGTGGCTGGTTGTCTCTGATTGGGAACCACATTTAAACTGGCTGTTTTCCCACAGTAGTTGTGGGATCTTGTTTCTAGTTGGTTTGTGTTAGACCGTGAACTGTCACGTTATCGTTTTTGTTTATTTTGTCGTATTTCGCTAATAAAGAGTATGTTCATCTGCAACGCTGCGCCTTGGTCCTCATCTGTTCCCGACGATCGTGACAGAAGATCCCACCAAAACTGGACCAAGCAGCGTGTCCAGGAGCCATCGCCAGGGGAATCGCTAGCAGATCTCCGTGGCAACCTCGACTGGGTCAAGCCTAGTGAAGAGCAGACGATCGTGACACCGTGAAGTGTTAACAGTAGGAAGGAGTGAGCTAACCTCTGTGGCAAGCAGAGATCGACCAAGAGGGGTTGATAAAGTAGAGCCCAGGACTCAGCCTAGGGTGGGCAGACAGGGAGGCCCCCTCACCAGGAAAGAGGCTCATACCACGGGGATAATCCAGACCTACTGCGCGCTGTGAGAGTTGAACCACCCTGTATCGTCAAGAGAAGACTACCCGTGCAAAGACTACCCGTGCAAAGACTACCCGTGCAAAGACTACCCGTGCAAAGACTACCTGTGCATTAGTGAACCTAGTAGGACTGTCTGGGAGGTGTCCTGACACTCTCTGACCCTAAATCCTAACCTCTACAGTAAGTTACAGACTCTCTCTCTGACCCTAACCCCTAACCTCTACAGTAAGTTACAGACGGTCTCTTTGACCCTAACCCCTAACCTCTACAGTAAGTTACAGACGGTCTCTCTGACCCTAACCCCTAACCTCTACAGTAAGTTACAGACTCTCTCTCTGACCCTAACCCCTAACCTCTACAGTAAGTTACAGACGGTCTCTCTGACCCTAACCCCTAACCTCTACAGTAAGTTACAGACAGTCTCTCTGACCCTAACCCCTAACCTCTACAGTAAGTTACAGACGGTCTCTCTGACCCTAACCCCTAACCTCTACAGTAAGTTACAGACGGTCTCTCTGACCCTAACCCCTAACCTCTACAGTAAGTTACAGACGGTCTCTCTGACCCTAACCCCTAACCTCTACAGTAAGTTACAGACTCTCTCTCTGACCCTAACCCCTAACCTCTACAGTAAGTTACAGACTCTCTCTCTGACCCTAACCCCTAACCTCTACAGTAAGTTACAGACGGTCTCTCTGACCCTAACCCCTAACCTCTATAGTAAGTTACAGACGGTCTCTCTGACCCTAACCCCTAACCTCTACAGTAAGTTACAGACGGTCTCTCTGACCCTAACCCCTAACCTCTACAGTAAGTTACAGACGGTCTCTCTGACCCTAACCCCTAACCTCTACAGTAAGTTACAGACTCTCTCTCTGACCCTAACCCCTAACCTCTACAGTAAGTTACAGACGGTCTCTCTGACCCTAACCCCTAACCTCTACAGTAAGTTACAGACTCTCTCTCTGACCCTAATCCCTAACCTCTACAGTAAGTTACAGACGGTCTCTCTGACCCTAACCCCTAACCTCTACAGTAAGTTACAGACGGTCTCTCTGATCCTAACCCCTAACCTCTACAGTAAGTTACAGACTCTCTCTCTGACCCTAACCCCTAACCTCTACAGTAAGTTACAGACGGTCTCTCTGACCCTAACCCCTAACCTCTACAGTAAGTTACAGACGGTCTCTCGGATCCTAACCCCTAACCTCTACAGTAAGTTACAGACGGTCTCTCTGACCCTAACCCCTAACCTCTACAGTAAGTTACAGACTCTCTCTCTGACCCTAACCCCTAACCTCTACAGTAAGTTACAGACTCTCTCTCTGACCCTAACCCCTAACCTCTACAGTAAGTTACAGACGGTCTCTCTGACCCTAACCCCTAACCTCTACAATAAGTTACAGACTCTCTCTCTGACACTAACCCCTACCCTCTACAGTAAGTTACAGACGGTCTCTCTGACCCTAACCCCTAACCTCTACAGTAAGTTACAGACTCTCTCTCTGACCCTAACCCCTAACCTCTACAGTAAGTTACAGACGGTCTCTCTGACCCTAACCCCTAACCTCTACAGTAAGTTACAGACGGTCTCTCTGACCCTAACCCCTAACCTCTACAGTAAGTTACAGACGGTCTCTCTGACCCTAACCCCTAACCTTTACAGTAAGTTACAGACGGTCTCTCTGACCCTAACCCCTAACCTCTACAGTAAGTTACAGATGGTCTCTCTGACCCTAACCCCTAACCTCTACAGTAAGTTACAGACGGTCTCTCTGACCCTAACCCCTAACCTCTACAGTAAGTTACAGACGGTCTCTCTGATCCTAACCCCTAACCTCTACAGTAAGTTACAGACGGTCTCTCTGACCCTAACCCCTAACCTCTACAGTAAGTTACAGACTCTCTCTCTGACCCTAACCCCTAACCTCTACAGTAAGTTACAGACGGTCTCTCTGACCCTAACCCCTAACCTCTACAGTAAGTTACAGACTGTCTCTCTGACCCTAACCCCTAACCTTTACAGTAAGTTACAGACGGTCTCTCTGACCCTAACCCCTAACCTCTACAGTAAGTTACAGATGGTCTCTCTGACCCTAACCCCTAACCTCTACAGTAAGTTACAGACGGTCTCTCTGACCCTAACCCCTAACCTCTACAGTAAGTTACAGACGGTCTCTCTGATCCTAACCCCTAACCTCTACAGTAAGTTACAGACGGTCTCTCTGACCCTAACCCCTAACCTCTACAGTAAGTTACAGACGGTCTCTCTGACCCTAACCCCTAACCTCTACAGTAAGTTACAGACTATCTCTCTGACCCTAACCCCTAACCTCTACAGTAAGTTACAGACGGTCTCTCTGACCCTAACCCCTAACCTCTACAGTAAGTTACAGACGGTCTCTCTGACCCTAACCCCTAACCTCTACAGTAAGTTACAGACTCTCTCTCTGACCCTAATCCCTAACCTCTACAGTAAGTTACAGACGGTCTCTCTGACCCTAACCCCTAACCTCTACAGTAAGTTACAGACGGTCTCTCTGACCCTAACCCCTAACCTCTACAGTAAGTTACAGACTCTCTCTCTGACCCTAACCCCTAACCTCTACAGTAAGTTACAGACGGTCTCTCTGACCCTAACCCCTAACCTCTACAGTAAGTTACAGACTCTCTCTCTGACCCTAACCCCTAACCTCTACAGTAAGTTACAGACTCTCTCTCTGACCCTAACCCCTAACCTCTACAGTAAGTTACAGACGGTCTCTCTGACCCCAACCCCTAACCTCTACAGTAAGTTACAGACGGTCTCTCTGACCCTAACCCCTAACCTCTATAGTAAGTTACAGACGGTCTCTCTGACCCTAACCCCTAACCTCTACAGTAAGTTACAGACGGCCTCTCTGACCCTAACCCCTAACCTCTACAGTAAGTTACAGACGGCCTCTCTGACCCTAACCCCTAACCTCTACAGTAAGTTACAGACGGTCTCTCTGACCCTAACCCCTAACCTCTACAGTAAGTTACAGACTCTCTCTCTGACCCTAACCCCTAACCTCTACAGTAAGTTACAGACGGTCTCTCTGACCCTAACCCCTAACCTCTACAGTAAGTTACAGACGGTCTCTCTGACCCTAACCCCTAACCTCTACAGTAAGTTACAGACGGTCTCTCTGACCCTAACCCCTAACCTCTACAGTAAGTTACAGACGGTCTCTCTGACCCCTAACCCCTAACCTCTACAGTAAGTTACAGACGGTCTCTCTGACCCTAACCCCTAACCTCTACAGTAAGTTACAGACGGTCTCTCTGACCCTAACCCCTAACCTCTACAGTAAGTTACAGACTCTCTCTCTGACCCTAACCCCTAACCTCTACAGTAAGTTACAGACGGTCTCTCTGATCCTAACCCCTAACCTCTACAGTAAGTTACAGACTCTCTCTCTGACCCTAACCCCTAACCTCTACAGTAAGTTACAGACTCTCTCTCTCTGACCCTAACCCCTAACCTCTACAGTAAGTTACAGACTCTCTCTCTGACCCTAACCCCTAACCTCTACAGTAAGTTACAGACGGTCTCTCTGACCCTAACCCCTAACCTCTACAGTAAGTTACAGACTCTCTCTCTGACCCTAACCCCTAACCTCTACAGTAAGTTACAGACTCTCTCTCTGACCCTAACCCCTAACCTCTACAGTAAGTTACAGACGGTCTCTCTGACCCTAACCCCTAACCTCTACAGTAAGTTACAGACTCTCTCTCTGACCCTAACCCCTAACCTCTACAGTAAGTTACAGACTCTCTCTGGAACCAAAAACCTCCAATTTGGACTCATCAGACCACAGGACAAATTTCCACCGGTCTAATGTCCATTGCTGGTGTTTCTTGGCCCAAGCAAGTCTCTTCTTATTATTGGCGTCCTTTAGTAGTGGTTTCTTTGCAGAAATTTGACCATGAAGGCAGTGGCGGCTCCTGAAAAAATTCTCAGGGGGGGCAATTTTTCTGATGATTTAGGTGACCTACACACATTTTAAAAAAGATATGTCCAGCAACAACATGAAGACAGGGGCAGCATATAAGTCAATACCAGAAGCATTTATTGACTGATCTCAAAAGTGTTGGCTTACCAGGGTTGGTGGAGCCCTCAGTTTCATCTTTGCCTCGCAAAGCTAACTCAAACACTCGCAAAAACTTGTCCACCAGTATCTGTCTTTTTATCTCACGTTGTACATCTCTTAAAGCCTGTCTATCACCCCCAGCATAAACTGCCTTCTTCCTATCAAGTAGTGATTTTAGATGTTTTGATACCCAAGGCTTGTTGTTAGGGAAGATTTTACAGGTCTTAGTAGGCACAACTGACTCAACACAGAAGTTTACATAGTCTGAAATAACCTCTGTGAGTTCATCCAGATCAGAGCTGCTGTCCTCAAATACCTCCCACATTGTACAGTCAAAACACCCCAAGTGATACTGTTGTCATTCCAGATCTGGACAGTTTTAACTGTGGGTTTCTCCCTCTCCAGGAGGCGACAGTAAATTGGCCTGAGGTAGACCACATTGTGGTCTGATGTCCCCAGAGGAGGTCTGGTGGTGGCAGAGAACGCCTTTGGTATTGTCCCATAGCACAAATCAAGAGTCCTATTTTTCCTAGTGTGACATTTCACATACTGATGGTATGTGCGCAAGACTTTGTGCAAGGTACAGTTGTTAAAATCCCCTAAAATAAATTTGGGTGCATCGGGGGAGATGGATTCCAGTTTCTGTGACAGATTATAAATAATCTCTGATGCCTTTGTTATATTAGCTTTTGGTTGAATGTACACAATGGTAACAAACAATTGGGGGAACTCACGGGGCAGATAGTAAGGTCGCAGTGACACAGAAAGCAGTTCAATGTCGGGGGTACAGAGTCGCTCTCTTACCAGGATCGATTTACACCACTGGTCCCTGACAGACGCCCCCCGCCGTGAAGTTTCCCTGTGACTGTCAGGATCGCGGTCCGCTCTGACCAGGGTGAAGCCGGGCCGGCTCCACTTCTCTGTCCGGGACTCTGTCATCCAGCCAAGTCTCAGTAAATGCCAGCAAACAGGCCTCCCGATATTCGTGTTGGGAAGCGCAGATTCGCTGACAACTCATCCGCTTTCCCCCTCAGTGACTGGGCATTAATCAGCAAGGTGGTGGGTAAGGGAAGTTTGTTCTTAATTTTTTTAAGTCGTTGTCTGATTCCCCGCGTTTTCCACGTTGCATTTGGGTTTGTAATCCACTCGCAGACAATCAGGTATTAGATGGGCCATTGGGATATCCATCGCGTTCGTATTTGAGTTGCATTGTAGTAAAAACTCCCCTGCTGTATTGGATTCCGCTGCCAGCAGCGTTTTCATTATTTAGTCCGTTCGTAGCGGGTATGTACACGATCAACAAGATCAGTCCAACACCGTGACCCCACCACTGGAAATCCATGGTTGGCAGAATGTTTGTAAACTAAGTGTACAAATTAAAAACATAAAATCAATCAATCAATCAATTTTATTTTATATAGCCCTCTTACATCAGCTAATATCTCGAGTGCTGTACAGAAACCCAGCCTAAAACCCCAAACAGCTAGTAATGCAGGTGTAGAAGCACGGTGGCTAGGAAAAACTCCCTAGAAAGGCAAAACCTAGGGGAAGAAACCTAGAGAGGAACCAGGCTATGAGGGGTGGCCAGTCCTCTTCTGGCTGTGCCGTGGTGGAGGTTATAACAGAACCATGCCAAGATGTTCAAAAATGTTCTATAAGTGACAAGCATGGTCAAATAATAATCAGGAATAAATCTCAGTTGGCTTTTCATAGGCGATCATTAGGGTTTAAAACAGCAGGTCTGGGACAGGTAGGGGTTCCACAACCGCAGGCAGAACAGTTTAAACTGGAATAGCAGCAAGGCCAGGCGGACTGGGGACAGCAAGGAGTCACCACGGCCGGTAGTCCCGACGCATGGTCCTAGGGCTCAGGTCTCTCAGTTGGCTTTTCATAGCCGATCATTTAGAGTTGAAAACAGCAGGTCTGGGACAGGTAGGGGGTTTCGTAGCCGTAGGCAGAACAGTTGAAACTGGAATAATAACGCCTAAGTGTACAAATTAAAACATAAGATTAAAAACATAAGATAACGCCACACCAAACGTCACACACACTGCAGGTCGCAACAGAGACGCTGCTACCCGCTCTTTTCTTAGTTACGTTCATGGTTATGTTACGTATGACGAAAGCGCGTAAGTGCAAGCCCTCAGAAACCCATAGAGATTGTATTGAAAGCTCTGAAATTTGAAAAAAATAGATTTTACATGGGAGTCTATGACAGACTTCTGGGCGATTTTCAACCTGACTGAAATCGCCCCAAAACGGGCGGGGACATTTGAAGCACGACTTTAGCCTGATTGGACATTTAGTGGCAGTGTGGCACTGTGGCAGATCAGACGTCTAGATTACAACACTGATAACTACTGTTGCCGTGATATAATTGATTAGAAAAAAAATCCCTTCCTTTTCCCGTTTGGCAGTGCGTCGCCCATATCGCCCTATTGAACACACCGCCCCTGCATGAAGGCCTGATTCACGTAGTCTCCTCTGAACAGTTGATGTTGAGATGTGTCTGTTACTTGAACTCTGTGAGGCATTTATTTGGGCTGGAATCTGAGGCTGGTAACTCTAATGAACTTATCCTCTGCAGCAGAGGTAACTCTGGGTCTTCCTTTCCTGTGGTGGTCCTCATGAGAATATACAATATTGTCTGATAGTAACGACTGTATCTATGTGTATATATTCAAAAGTTTTAGAACACCTACTCATTCAAGGGTTTTTCTTTATTTTTACTATTTTATACATTGTAGAATAATTGTGAAGACATCAAAACTATGAAATAACACATATGGAATCATGTAGTAACCAAAAAAGTTTTAAACAAATCAAAATATATTTTATCTTTGAGATTCTTCAAATAGCCACCCTTTGCCTTGATGACAGCTTTGCACAGTCTTGACATTCTCTCAACCAGCTTCACCTGGAATGCTTTTCCAACAGTCTTTTAGGAGTTCGCACATATGCTGAGCACTTGTTGGCTGCTTTTCCTTCACTCTGCGGTCCGACTCATCCCAAACCATCTCAATTGGATTGAGGTCGGGTGATTGTGGAGGCCAGGTCATCTGATGCAGCACTCCATCACTCTCCTTCTTGGTAAAATAGCCCTTACACAGCCTGGAGGTGTGTTGGGTCATTGTCCTGTTGATAAACAAATGATAGGGATGGCGTATCGCTGCAGAATGCTGTGGTAGCCATGCTGGTTAAGTGTGCCTTGAATTCTAAATAAATCACACAGTCACCAGCAAAGCCCCCCCACACAATAACACCTCCTCCTCCATGCTTTACGGTGGGAAATACACATGTGGAGATCATCCGTTCACCCACACCGCGTCTCACAAAGACACGGTTGTTGGAACCAAAAATCTCAAATTTAGACTCCAGAGCAAAGGACAAATTTCCACCGGTCTAATGTCCATTGCTCGTGTTTCTTGGCCCAAGCAAGTCTCTTCTTCTTATTGGTGTCCTTTAGTAGTGGTTTCTTTGCAGCAATTTGACCATGAAGGCCTGATTCACGTAGTCTCCTCTGAACAGTTGATGTTGAGATGTGTCTGTTACTTGAACTCTGTGAAGCATTTATTTGGGCTGCAATCTGAGGTGCAGTTAACTCTAATGAACTTATCCTCTGCAGCAGAGGTAACTCTGGATCTTCCTTTCCTGTGGCGGTCCTCATGAAAGCCAGTTTCATCATAGCGCTTGATGGTTTTTGCGACTGCACTTGAAGAAGATTCTTATGGCCTCCTCTATATCCCCAGGGAAACTACAGATTCCTCCTCTATATCCCCAGGGAAACTACAGATTCCTCCTCTATATCCCCAGGGAAACTACAGATTCCTCCTCTATATCCCCAGGGAAACTACAGATTCCTCCTCTATATCCCCAGGGAAACTACAGATTCCTCCTCTATATCCCCAGGGAAACTACAGATTCCTCCACTATATCCCCAGGGAAACTACAGATTCCTCCTCTATATCCCCAGGGAAACTACAGATTCCTCCTCTATATCCCCAGGGAAACTACAGATTCCTCCTCTATATCCCTAGGGAAACTACAGATTCCTCCCCTATATCCCCAGGGAAACTACAGATTCCTCCTCTATATCCCCAGGGAAACTACAGATTCCTCCTCTATATCCCCAGGGAAACTACAGATTCCTCCTCTATATCCCCAGGGAAACTACAGATTCCTCCTCTATATCCCCAGGGAAACTACAGATTCCTCCTCTATATCCCCAGGGAAACTACAGATTCCTCCTCTATATCCCCAGGAAACTACAGATTCCTCCTCTATATCCCCAGGGAAACTACAGATTCCTCCTCTATATCCCCAGGGAAACTACAGATTCCTCCTCTATATCCCCAGGGAAACTACAGATTCCTCCTCTATATCCCCAGGAAACTACAGATTCCTCCTCTATATCCCCAGGGAAACTACAGATTCCTCCTCTATATCCCCAGGGAAACTACAGATTCCTCCTCTATATCCCCAGGGAAACTACAGATTCCTCCTCTATATCCCCAGGGAAACTACAGATTCCTCCTCTATATCCCCAGGGAAACTACAGATTCCTCGTCTATATCCCCAGGGAAACTACAGATTCCTCCCTCTATATCCCCGGGAAACTACAGATTCCTCCTCTATATCCCCAGGGAAACTACAGATTCCTCCTCTATATCCCCAGGGAAACTACAGATTCCTCCTCTATATCCCCAGGGAAACTACAGATTCCTCCTCTATATCCCCAGGAACTACAGATTCCTCCTCTATATCCCCAGGGAAACTACAGATTCCTCCTCTATATCCCCAGGGAAACTACAGATTCCTGCTCTATATCCCCAGGGAAACTACAGATTCCTCCTCTATATCCCCAGGGAAACTACAGATTCTGTGGCAACGTATCAGTTGTGATTTGATCAACCCCCTATATGTGTGTTTTGGATGTAAACTGGATTTGTGAAGGAGGGCATGTCTATCTGTTTCCTTAAAGAAAACTTTAGTTGCCAATTGTTTGGTTTCTCCCTCCTTTTGAATTCCTGTGTATTTAGAAATTCAAATGTTCATATTGCAAATGATGTGTAATGGTGATGGCTGAGTGATGTGAGTTCAAAATGTTTAAGAATTCCCTGAATTCAGAGGTGGAGCCTCCCACAGTCCAATCAGAGGTGGAGCCCCCCACAGTCCAAACATATCATCAGAGGTGGAGCCCCCCACAGTCCAAACATATCATCAGAGGTGGAGCCCCCCCACAGTCCAAACATATCATCTGAGGTGGAGCCCCCCACAGTCCAATCAGAGGTGGAGCCCCCCACAGTCCAAACATATCATCAGAGGTGGAGCCCCCCACAGTCCAAACACATCATCAGAGGTGGAGCCCCCCACAGTCCAAACATATCATCAGAGGTGGAGCCCCCCACAGTCCAAACATATCATCAGAGGTGGAGCCCCCCACAGTCCAATCAGAGGTGGAACCCCCCACAGTCCAATCAGAGGTGGAGCCCCCCACAGTCCAAACATATCATCAGAGGTGGAGCCCCCCCACAGTCCAAACATATCATCAGAGGTGGAGCCCCCACAGTCCAATCAGAGGTGGAGCCCCCCCACAGTCCAAACATATCATCAGAGGTGGAGCCCCCCACAGTCCAAACATATCATCAGAGGTGGAGCCCCCCACAGTCCAAACATATCATCAGAGGTGGAGCCCCCCCACAGTCCAAACATATCATCAGAGGTGGAGCCCCCCACAGTCCAAACATATCATCAGAGGTGGAGCCCCCCACAGTCCAAACATATCATCAGAGGTGGAGCCCCCCACAGTCCAATCAGAGGTGGAACCCCCCACAGTCCAAACATATCATCAGAGGTGGAGCCCCCCACAGTCCAAACATATCATCAGAGGTGGAGCCCCCACAGTCCAATCAGAGGTGGAGCCCCCACAGTCCAAACATATCATCAGAGGTGGAGCCCCCCACAGTCCAAACATATCATCAGAGGTGGAGCCCCCACAGTCCAAACATATCATCAGAGGTGGAGCCCCCACAGTCCAAACATATCATCAGAGGTGGAGACCCCCACAGTCCAAACATATCATCAGAGGTGGAGCCCCCCACAGTCCAATCAGAGTGGAACCCCCACAGCCCAAACATATCATCAGAGGTGGAGCCCCCACAGTCCAAACATATCATCAGAGGTGGAGCCCCCCACAGTCCAATCAGAGGTGGAACCCCCCACAGTCCAAACATATCATCAGAGGTGGAGCCCCCCACAGTCCAAACATATCATCAGAGGTGGAGCCCCCCACAGTCCAAACATATCATCAGAGGTGGAGCCTCCCCACAGTCCAAACATATCATCAGAGGTGGAGCCCCCCACAGTCCAAACATATCATCAGAGGTGGAGCCCCCCACAGTCCAAACATATCAGAGGTGGAGCCCCCCACAGTCCAAACATATCATCAGAGGTGGAGCCCCCACAGTCCAAACATATCATCAGAGGTGGAGCCCCCACAGTCCAAACATATCAGAGGTGGAGCCCCCACAGTCCAAACATATCATCAGAGGTGGAGCCCCCACAGTCCAAACATATCATCAGAGGTGGAGCCCCACAGTCCAAACATATCATCAGAGGTGGAGCCCCCCACAGTCCAAACATATCATCAGAGGTGGAGCCCCCCACAGTCCAAACATATCATCAGAGGTGGAGCCCCCCACAGTCCAAACATATCATCAGAGGTGGAGCCTCCCCACAGTCCAAACATATCATCAGAGGTGGAGCCCCCCACAGTCCAAACATATCATCCAGATACCTCAGGTACAGCAATGGTAAGGGCTTACATTTAAGGAAAGCACTTTCTTCCCAAAAAACGAACGTACAAATTTGCTAAACTTGGTGTGAATTTCTTTCCCATGGATGTGTATCTGGAGGTAGTACTGCTGTGTATCTGGAGGTAGTACTGCTGTGTATCCGGAGGTAGTACTGCTGTGTATCCGGAGGTAGTACTGCTGTGTATCCGGAGGTAGTACTGCTGTGTATCCGGAGGTAGTCCTGCTGTGTATCCGGAGGTAGTCCTGCTGTGTATCCGGAGGTAGTACTGCTGTGTATCCGGAGGTAGTACTGCTGTGTATCCGGAGGTAGTACTGCTGTGTATCCGGAGGTAGTACTGCTGTGTATCCGGAGGTAGTACTGCTGTGTATCCGGAGGTAGTACTGCTGTGTATCCGGAGGTAGTACTGCTGTGTATCCGGAGGTAGTACTGCTGTCTATCCGGAGGTAGTACTGCTGTGTATCCGGAGGTAGTACTGCTGTGTATCCGGAGGTAGTACTGCTGTGTATCCGGAGGTAGTACTGCTGTGTATCCGGAGGTAGTCCTGCTGTGTATCCGGAGGTAGTACTGCTGTGTATCCGGAGGTAGTACTGCTGTGTATCCGGAGGTAGTACTGCTGTGTATCCGGAGGTAGTACTGCTGTGTATCCGGAGGTAGTACTGCTGTGTATCCGGAGGTAGTACTGCTGTGTGTCCGGAGGTAGTACTGCTGTGTATCCGGAGGTAGTACTGCTGTCTATCTGGAGGTAGTACTGCTGTGTATCTGGAGGTAGTACTGCTGTGTATCTGGAGGTAGTACTGCTGTGTATCAGGAGGTAGTACTGCTGTGTATCTGGAGGTAGTACTGCTGTGTATCTGGAGGTAGTACTGCTGTCTATCTGGAGGTAGTACTGCTGTGTATCTGGAGGTAGTACTGCTGTGTATCTGGAGGTAGTACTGCTGTGTATCTGGAGGTAGTACTGCTGTGTATCTGGAGGTAGTCCTGCTGTGTATCTGGAGGTAGTCCTGCTGTGTATCTGGAGGTAGTCCTGCTGTGTATCTGGAGGTAGTACTGCTGTGTATCTGGAGGTAGTACTGCTGTGTATCTGGAGGTAGTACTGCTGTGTATCTGGAGGTAGTACTGCTGTGTATCTGGAGGTAGTACTGCTGTGTATCTGGAGGTAGTACTGCTGTGTATCTGGAGGTAGTACTGCTGTGTATCTGGAGGTAGTACTGCTGTGTATCTGGAGGTAGTACTGCTGTGTATCTGGAGGTAGTACTGCTGTGTATCTGGAGGTAGTACTGCTGTGTATCTGGAGGTAGTACTGCTGTGTATCTGGAGGTAGTACTGCTGTGTATCTGGAGGTAGTACTGCTGTGTATCTGGAGGTAGTACTGCTGTGTATCTGGAGGTAGTACTGCTGTGTATCTGGAGGTAGTACTGCTGTGTATCTGGAGGTAGTACTGCTGTGTATCTGGAGGTAGTACTGCTGTGTATCTGGAGGTAGTACTGCTGTGTATCTGGAGGTAGTACTGCTGTGTATCTGGAGGTAGTCCTGCTGTGTATCTGGAGGTAGTACTGCTGTGTATCTGGAGGTAGTACTGCTGTGTATCTGGAGGTAGTACTGCTGTGTATCTGGAGGTAGTACTGCTGTGTATCTGGAGGTAGTACTGCTGTGTATCTGGAGGTAGTACTGCTGTGTATCTGGAGGTAGTACTGCTGTGTATCTGGAGGTAGTACTGCTGTGTATCTGGAGGTAGTACTGCTGTGTATCCGGAGGTAGTACTGCTGTGTATACGGAGGTAGTACTGCTGTGTATCCGGAGGTAGTACTGCTGTGTATCCGGAGGTAGTACTGCTGTGTATCCGGAGGTAGTACTGCTGTGTATCCGGAGGTAGTACTGCTGTGTATCCGGAGGTAGTACTGCTGTGTATCCGGAGGTAGTACTGCTGTGTATCCGGAGGTAGTACTGCTGTGTATCAGGAGGTAGTACTGCTGTGTATCTGGAGGTAGTACTGCTGTGTATCTGCTGAGGCTCAACGCCAACAAAAACAGGATATCTGGTCGACTGGGGTCAGGATCTGGGTCAGGATCTGGGTCAGGATCTGGGTCAGGATCTGGGTCAGGATCTGGGTCAGGACACCTCCGAAAGGCATTTGCAACTTCCTGTAGACCTAATTAGGTATCAATGTGTGTGAATGAATATCAATGGAGAATAAAAAAGCATTTCTTGGTATCTTGAAACCCTTCAGCCTGTTGACAAATTCCTAAGTATCCTTAACATAGCCTGGGGTGTTTCTGGGATGGAGGGTTGATATAAAAATCGATATCATATTATTCAGCAATACAATAAGGCACGGAGTCATAGTCACTTGCTATGGGTCTCCCACAGGGAATTCGGGAGGGAACCGTCCACGTCTCAGGAGATCTATGGATTATAGGCAGTAAGTAAAACTGCCCAGGTCTTGGGAGAATCTGCCCCAAAAAGATAGACCATCTGTTTATCTGTAATGTACTTATCCTCATATAGTTTACATTTACATTTAAGTCATTTAGCAGACGGTCTTATCCAGAGCGACTTACAGTTAAGTGAGTGCATACGTTTTTCATACTGGCCCCGCGTGGGAATCGAACCCACAACCCTGGCGTTGCTCTACCAACTGAGCTACACGGGGGGGCCAGTATGAAGTCCTGTCTCCTGGAGTCATCTTTGTGTTTCCAGTTGTGTTGAGTGGAGCCTCAGACACTCTTTAAAAATGCGGCTCGTGCGTACAGTGCAACAGCGCTACAAAAAAAACAAAACAACATCCTTCTTCAGACACCCACATGCAGGTCGAGAAATCCCTGTTAGGGGTATCATCTCAGACAAGACAAATGGGAGTAATCTATCTCATCACCTGTACAGAAATCCCTGTTAGGGGCATCATCTCAGACAAGACAAATGGGAGTAATCTATCTCATCACCTGTACAGAAATCCCTGTTAGGGCATCATCTCAGACAAGACAAATGGGAGTAATCTATCTCATCACCTGTACAGAAATCCCTGTTAGGGGCATCATCTCAGACAAGACAAATGGGAGTAATCTATCTCATCACCTGTACAGAAATCCCTGTTAGGGGCATCATCTCAGACAAGACAAATGGGAGTAATCTATCTCATCACCTGTACAGAAATCCCTGTTAGGGGCATCATCTCAGACAAGACAAATGGGAGTAATCTATCTCATCACCTGTACATGTGGGAAAGCCTACGTAGGGAAAAAACGAAAAAGACAATTAAAACAACGCACAGCTGAACACCGCAGCTCAATCGGGTGTAAGAACACTGACTATCCAGTAGCAGTTAACCATCCTCCATCTCCTCCCTCAAACACTACCAAGGAGAGGAGGTAACATGGAGACCTACTGGATACCCTATTTAAAAAACACTGACCCCTAGTGGTTGACTTTGATATCAGGCCCTTCTTATGACCAATTATATTTTCTGTCAACAGGTCTTGTAAATGAATGTATTCTTTCTACAGCTTGTCAGCGTACACCCAATATGTCCCCCCTGTTGATGATGCCTCTTATGCAATATGGTTGAACCAAAAGATTAAATTGGAAATATTTAAATATATATATGTGAAATTAAATTTAACAATGTATGTTGATGCTAATGCTAATGCTAACGATGGTATAACATATTCAATATGATGTGGGCTATTGTCTTTTAACAGTTTTTTGATTAATTCATTCTGATTAACCAGGCAATTACGACACACCCCTCACTATTGTCATTGGTTGCACTAATTGCACTGTTTGTCTACATGACCAGGTTCAAGCGTTCATGACATCACCCTGAAGAAGACACAGTGATGCCGAAACGTTGTCATATAGAGAATAGATGTACCAGTATAGAACACTGTCATATAGAGAATAGATGTACCAGTATAGAACGCTGTCATATAGAGAATAGATGTACCAGTATAGAACACTGTCATATAGAGAATAGATGTACCAGTATAGAACACTGTCATATAGAGAATAGATGTACCAGTATAGAACACTGTCATATAGAGAATAGATGTACCAGTATAGAACACTGTCATATAGAGAATAGATGTACCAGTATAGAACACTGTCATATATATAGAGAATAGATGTACCAGTATAGAACACTGTCATATATATAGAGAATAGATATACCAGTATAGAACACTGTCATATAGAGAATAGATGTACCAGTATAGAACACTGTCATATATATATAGAGAATAGATGTACCAGTATAGAACACTGTCATATAGAGAATAGATGTACCAGTATAGAACACTGTCATATAGAGAATAGATGTACCAGTATAGAACACTGTCATATAGAGAATAGATGTACCAGTATAGAACACTGTCATATAGATAGAGAATAGATGTACCAGTATAGAACACTGTCATATAGAGAATAGATGTACCAGTATAGAACACTGTCATATAGAGAATAGATGTACCAGTATAGAACACTGTCATATAGATAGAGAATAGATGTACCAGTAGAGAACACTGTCATATAGAGAATAGATGTACCAGTATAGAACACTGTCATATAGAGAATAGATGTACCAGTATAGAACACTGTCATATAGAGAATAGATGTACCAGTATAGAACACTGTCATATAGATAGAGAATAGATGTACCAGTATAGAACACTGTCATATAGAGAATAGATGTACCAGTATAGAACACTGTCATACAGAGAATAGATGTACCAGTATAGAACACTGTCATATAGAGAATAGATGTACCAGTATAGAACACTGTCATATATATAGAGAATAGATGTACCAGTAGAGAACACTGTCATATAGAGAATAGATGTACCAGTATAGAACACTGTCATATAGAGAATAGATGTACCAGTATAGAACACTGTCATATAGAGAATAGATGTACCAGTATAGAACACTGTCATATAGAGAATAGATGTACCAGTATAGAACACTGTCATATATATAGAGAATAGATGTACCAGTATAGAACACTGTCATATAGAGAATAGATGTACCAGTATAGAACACTGTCATATATATAGAGAATAGATGTACCAGTATAGAACACTGTCATATAGAGAATAGATGTACCAGTATAGAACACTGTCATATAGAGAATAGATGTACCAGTATAGAACACTGTCATATATATAGAGAATAGATGTACCAGTATAGAACACTGTCATATAGAGAATAGATGTACCAGTATAGAACACTGTCATATATATAGAGAATAGATGTACCAGTATAGAACACTGTCATATAGAGAATAGATGTACCAGTATAGAACACTGTCATATATATAGAGAATAGATGTACCAGTATAGAACACTGTCATATAGAGAATAGATGTACCAGTATAGAACACTGTCATATAGAGAATAGATGTACCAGTATAGAACACTGTCATATAGATAGAGAATAGATGTACCAGTAGAGAACACTGTCATATAGAGAATAGATGTACCAGTATAGAACACTGTCATATAGATAGAGAATAGATGTACCAGTATAGAACACTGTCATATAGAGAATAGATGTACCAGTATAGAACACTGTCATACAGAGAATAGATGTACCAGTATAGAACACTGTCATATAGAGAATAGATGTACCAGTATAGAACACTGTCATATATATAGAGAATAGATGTACCAGTAGAGAACACTGTCATATAGAGAATAGATGTACCAGTATAGAACACTGTCATATATATAGAGAATAGATGTACCAGTATAGAACACTGTCATATAGAGAATAGATGTACCAGTATAGAACACTGTCATATAGAGAATAGATGTACCAGTATAGAACACTGTCATATATAGAGAATAGATGTACCAGTATAGAACACTGTCATATAGAGAATAGATGTACCAGTATAGAACACTGTCATATATATAGAGAATAGATGTACCAGTATAGAACACTGTCATATAGAGAATAGATGTACCAGTATAGAACACTGTCATATAGAGAATAGATGTACCAGTATAGAACACTGTCATATATATAGAGGAATAGATGTACCAGTATAGAACACTGTCATATAGAGAATAGATGTACCAGTATAGAACACTGTCATATATATAGAGAATAGATGTACCAGTATAGAACACTGTCATATAGAGAATAGATGTACCAGTATAGAACACTGTCATATATATAGAGAATAGATGTACCAGTATAGAACACTGTCATATATATAGAGAATAGATGTACCAGTATAGAACACTGTCATATAGAGAATAGATGTACCAGTATAGAACACTGTCATATAGAGAATAGATGTACCAGTATAGAACACTGTCAATATAGAGAATAGATGTACCAGTATAGAACACTGTCATATAGAGAATAGATGTACCAGTATAGAACACTGTCATATATATAGAGAATAGATGTACCAGTATAGAACACTGTCATATAGAGGAATAGATGTACCAGTATAGAACACTGTCATATATATAGAGAATAGATGTACCAGTATAGAACACTGTCATATAGAGAATAGATGTACCAGTATAGAACACTGTCATATAGAGAATAGATGTACCAGTATAGAACACTGTCATATATAGAGAATAGATGTACCAGTATAGAACACTGTCATACAGAGAATAGATGTACCAGTATAGAACACTGTCATATAGAGAATAGATGTACCAGTATAGAACACTGTCATAATATAGAGAATAGATGTACCAGTAGAGAACACTGTCATATAGAGAATAGATGTACCAGTATAGAACACTGTCATATATAGAGAATAGATGTACCAGTATAGAACACTGTCATATAGAGAATAGATGTACCAGTGTAGAACACTGTCATATAGAGAATAGATATACCAGTATAGAACACTGTCATATATATAGAGAATAGATGTACCAGTATAGAACACTGTCATATAGAGAATAGATGTACCAGTATAGAACACTGTCATATAGAGAATAGATGTACCAGTATAGAACACTGTCATATATAGAGAATAGATGTACCAGTATAGAACACTGTCATATAGAGAATAGATGTACCAGTATAGAACACTGTCATATAGAGAATAGATGTACCAGTATAGAACACTGTCATATAGAGAATAGATGTACCAGTATAGAACACTGTCATATATATAGAGAATAGATGTACCAGTAGAGAACACTGTCATATAGAGAATAGATGTACCAGTATAGAACACTGTCATATAGAGAATAGATGTACCAGTATAGAACACTGTCATATATATAGAGAATAGATGTACCAGTATAGAACACTGTCATATAGAGAATAGATGTACCAGTATAGAACACTGTCATATAGAGAATAGATGTACCAGTATAGAACACTGTCATATAGAGAATAGATGTACCAGTATAGAACACTGTCATATAGAGAATAGATGTACCAGTATAGAACACTGTCATATATATAGAGAATAGATGTACCAGTATAGAACACTGTCATATAGAGAATAGATGTACCAGTATAGAACACTGTCATATATATAGAGAATAGATGTACCAGTATAGAACACTGTCATATATATAGAGAATAGATGTACCAGTATAGAACACTGTCATATAGAGAATAGATGTACCAGTATAGAACACTGTCATATAGAGAATAGATGTACCAGTATAGAACACTGTCATATAGAGAATAGATGTACCAGTATAGAACACTGTCATATAGAGAATAGATGTACCAGTATAGAACACTGTCATATAGAGAATAGATGTACCAGTATAGAACACTGTCATATAGAGAATAGATGTACCAGTATAGAACACTGTCATATATATAGAGAATAGATGTACCAGTATAGAACACTGTCTATATATAGAGAATAGATGTACCAGTATAGAACACTGTCATATAGAGAATAGATGTACCAGTATAGAACACTGTCATATAGAGAATAGATGTACCAGTATAGAACACTGTCAATATAGAGAATAGATGTACCAGTATAGAACACTGTCATATAGAGAATAGATGTACCAGTATAGAACACTGTCATATATATAGAGAATAGATGTACCAGTATAGAACACTGTCATATAGAGAATAGATGTACCAGTATAGAACACTGTCATATAGAGAATAGATGTACCAGTATAGAACACTGTCATATAGAGAATAGATGTACCAGTATAGAACACTGTCATATAGAGAATAGATGTACCAGTATAGAACACTGTCATATAGAGAATAGATGTACCAGTATAGAACACTGTCATATAGAGAATAGATGTACCAGTATAGAACACTGTCATATATAGAGAATAGATGTACCAGTATAGAACACTGTCATATAGAGAATAGATGTACCAGTATAGAACACTGTCATATATATAGAGAATAGATGTACCAGTATAGAACACTGTCATATATAGAGAATAGATGTACCAGTATAGAACACTGTCATATAGAGAATAGATGTACCAGTATAGAACACTGTCATATAGAGAATAGATGTACCAGTATAGAACACTGTCATATAGAGAATAGATGTACCAGTATAGAACACTGTCATATAAGAGAATAGATGTACCAGTATAGAACACTGTCATATAGAGAATAGATGTACCAGTATAGAACACTGTCATAATATAGAGAATAGATGTACCAGTATAGAACACTGTCAATATATAGAGAATAGATGTACCAGTATAGAACACTGTCATATAGAGAATAGATGTACCAGTATAGAACACTGTCATATAGAGAATAGATGTACCAGTATAGAACACTGTCATATAGAGAATAGATGTACCAGTATAGAACACTGTCATATAGAGAATAGATGTACCAGTATAGAACACTGTCATATAGAGAATAGATGTACCAGTATAGAACACTGTCATATAGAGAATAGATGTACCAGTTGATAGAACACTGTCATATATATAGAGAATAGATGTACCAGTATAGAACACTGTCATATAGAGAATAGATGTACCAGTATAGAACACTGTCATATAGAGAATAGATGTACCAGTATAGAACACTGTCATATATAGAGAATAGATGTACCAGTATAGAACACTGTCATATAGAGAATAGATGTACCAGTATAGAACACTGTCATATATATAGAGAATAGATGTACCAGTATAGAACACTGTCATATATATAGAGAATAGATGTACCAGTATAGAACACTGTCATATAGAGAATAGATGTACCAGTATAGAACACTGTCATATAGAGAATAGATGTACCAGTATAGAACACTGTCATATAGAGAATAGATGTACCAGTATAGAACACTGTCATATAGAGAATAGATGTACCAGTATAGAACACTGTCATAGATAGAGAATAGATGTACCAGTATAGAACACTGTCATATAGAGAATAGATGTACCAGTATAGAACACTGTCATATATATAGAGAATAGATGTACCAGTAGAGAAACACTGTCATATAGAGAATAGATGTACCAGTATAGAACACTGTCATATATATAGAGAATAGATGTACCAGTATAGAACACTGTCAATATAGAGAATAGATGTACCAGTGTAGAACAC
Organism: Coregonus clupeaformis; assembly: GCF_020615455.1. NCBI lineage: Eukaryota > Metazoa > Chordata > Actinopteri > Salmoniformes > Salmonidae > Coregonus > Coregonus clupeaformis. The sequence continues at coordinate 10,402,312 of NC_059230.1, forward strand.
TGTCATATAGAGAATAGATGTACCAGTATAGAACACTGTCAATATAGAGAATAGATGTACCAGTATAGAACACTGTCATATAGAGAATAGATGTACCAGTATAGAACACTGTCATATAGAGAATAGATGTACCAGTATAGAACACTGTCATATATATAGAGAATAGATGTACCAGTATAGAACACTGTCATATAGAGAATAGATGTACCAGTATAGAACACTGTCATATATATAGAGAATAGATGTACCAGTATAGAACGCTGTCATATAGAGAATAGATGTACCAGTATAGAACACTGTCATATATATAGAGAATAGATGTACCAGTATAGAACACTGTCATATAGAGAATAGATGTACCAGTATAGAACACTGTCATATAGAGAATAGATGTACCAGTATAGAACACTGTCATATAGAGAATAGATGTACCAGTATAGAACACTGTCATATATATAGAGAATAGATGTACCAGTATAGAACACTGTCATATAGAGAATAGATGTACCAGTATAGAACACTGTCATATAGAGAATAGATGTACCAGTATAGAACACTGTCATATAGAGAATAGATGTACCAGTATAGAACACTGTCATATAGAGAATAGATGTACCAGTATAGAACACTGTCATATAGAGAATAGATGTACCAGTATAGAACACTGTCATATAGAGAATAGATGTACCAGTATAGAACACTGTCATATAGAGAATAGATGTACCAGTATAGAACACTGTCATATAGAGAATAGATGTACCAGTATAGAACACTGTCATATAGAGAATAGATGTACCAGTATAGAACACTGTCAGATAGAGAATAGATGTACCAGTATAGAACACTGTCATATAGAGAATAGATGTACCAGTATAGAAACACTGTCATATAGAGAATAGATGTACCAGTATAGAACACTGTCATATATATAGAGAATAGATGTACCAGTATAGAACACTGTCATAATATAGAGAATAGATGTACCAGTATAGAACACTGTCATATAGAGAATAGATGTACCAGTATAGAACACTGTCATATAGAGAATAGATGTACCAGTATAGAACACTGTCATATAGAGAATAGATGTACCAGTATAGAACACTGTCATATAGAGAATAGATGTACCAGTATAGAACACTGTCATATAGAGAATAGATGTACCAGTATAGAACACTGTCATATATAGAGAATAGATGTACCAGTATAGAACACTGTCATATAGAGAATAGATGTACCAGTATAGAACACTGTCAATATAGAGAATAGATGTACCAGTATAGAACACTGTCATATAGAGAATAGATGTACCAGTATAGAACACTGTCAAATATAGAGAATAGATGTACCAGTATAGAACACTGTCATATAGAGAATAGATGTACCAGTATAGAACACTGTCAAATATAGAGAATAGATGTACCAGTATAGAACACTGTCATATATATAGAGAATAGATGTACCAGTATAGAACACTGTCATATAGAGAATAGATGTACCAGTATAGAACACTGTCATAATATAGAGAATAGATGTACCAGTATAGAACACTGTCTATATATAGAGAATAGATGTACCAGTATAGAACACTGTCATATAGAGAATAGATGTACCAGTATAGAACACTGTCATATAGAGAATAGATGTACCAGTATAGAACACTGTCATATAGAGAATAGATGTACCAGTATAGAACACTGTCATATAAGAGAATAGATGTACCAGTATAGAACACTGTCATATAGAGAATAGATGTACCAGTATAGAACACTGTCATATAGAGAATAGATGTACCAGTATAGAACACTGTCATATAGAGAATAGATGTACCAGTATAGAACACTGTCATATATAGAGAATAGATGTACCAGTATAGAACACTGTCATATAGAGAATAGATGTACCAGTATAGAACACTGTCATATATATAGAGAATAGATGTACCAGTATAGAACACTGTCATATAGAGAATAGATGTACCAGTATAGAACACTGTCTATATATAGAGAATAGATGTACCAGTATAGAACACTGTCATATAGAGAATAGATGTACCAGTATAGAACACTGTCATATAGAGAATAGATGTACCAGTATAGAACACTGTCATATAGAGAATAGATGTACCAGTATAGAACACTGTCATATAGAGAATAGATGTACCAGTATAGAACACTGTCAATATAGAGAATAGATGTACCAGTATAGAACACTGTCATATATATAGAGAATAGATGTACCAGTATAGAACACTGTCATATAGAGAATAGATGTACCAGTATAGAACACTGTCATATATAGAGAATAGATGTACCAGTATAGAACACTGTCATATAGAGAATAGATGTACCAGTATAGAACACTGTCATATAGAGAATAGATGTACCAGTATAGAACACTGTCATATAGAGAATAGATGTACCAGTATAGAACACTGTCATATAGAGAATAGATGTACCAGTATAGAACACTGTCATATATATAGAGAATAGATGTACCAGTATAGAACACTGTCATATAGAGAATAGATGTACCAGTATAGAACACTGTCATATAGAGAATAGATGTACCAGTATAGAACACTGTCATAATATAGAGAATAGATGTACCAGTATAGAACACTGTCATATAGAGAATAGATGTACCAGTATAGAACACTGTCATATATATAGAGAATAGATGTACCAGTATAGAACACTGTCATATAGAGAATAGATGTACCAGTATAGAACACTGTCATATATATAGAGAATAGATGTACCAGTATAGAACACTGTCATATATATAGAGAATAGATGTACCAGTATAGAACACTGTCATATAGAGAATAGATGTACCAGTATAGAACACTGTCAATATAGAGAATAGATGTACCAGTATAGAACACTGTCATATAGAGAATAGATGTACCAGTATAGAACACTGTCATATAGAGAATAGATGTACCAGTATAGAACACTGTCATATAGAGAATAGATGTACCAGTATAGAACACTGTCATATAGAGAATAGATGTACCAGTATAGAACACTGTCATATATATAGAGAATAGATGTACCAGTATAGAACACTGTCATATAGAGAATAGATGTACCAGTATAGAACACTGTCAATATAGAGAATAGATGTACCAGTATAGAACACTGTCATATAGAGAATAGATGTACCAGTATAGAACACTGTCATATAGAGAATAGATGTACCAGTATAGAACACTGTCATATAGAGAATAGATGTACCAGTATAGAACACTGTCATATATATAGAGAATAGATGTACCAGTATAGAACACTGTCATATAGAGAATAGATGTACCAGTATAGAACACTGTCATATAGAGAATAGATGTACCAGTATAGAACACTGTCATATATATAGAGAATAGATGTACCAGTATAGAACACTGTCATATAGAGAATAGATGTACCAGTATAGAACACTGTCATATATATAGAGAATAGATGTACCAGTATAGAACACTGTCATATAGAGAATAGATGTACCAGTATAGAACACTGTCATATATATAGAGAATAGATGTACCAGTATAGAACACTGTCATATAGAGAATAGATGTACCAGTATAGAACACTGTCAATATATAGAGAATAGATGTACCAGTATAGAACACTGTCATATAGAGAATAGATGTACCAGTATAGAACACTGTCATATAGAGAATAGATGTACCAGTATAGAACACTGTCATATAGAGAATAGATGTACCAGTATAGAACACTGTCATATAGAGAATAGATGTACCAGTATAGAACACTGTCATATATATAGAGAATAGATGTACCAGTATAGAACACTGTCATATAGAGAATAGATGTACCAGTATAGAACACTGTCAATATAGAGAATAGATGTACCAGTATAGAACACTGTCATATATATAGAGAATAGATGTACCAGTATAGAACACTGTCATATAGAGAATAGATGTACCAGTATAGAACACTGTCATATAGAGAATAGATGTACCAGTATAGAACACTGTCATATAGAGAATAGATGTACCAGTATAGAACACTGTCATATAGAGAATAGATGTACCAGTATAGAACACTGTCATATATATAGAGAATAGATGTACCAGTATAGAACACTGTCATATAGAGAATAGATGTACCAGTATAGAACACTGTCATATATAGAGAATAGATGTACCAGTATAGAACACTGTCATATAGAGAATAGATGTACCAGTATAGAACACTGTCATATAGAGAATAGATGTACCAGTATAGAACACTGTCATATATATAGAGAATAGATGTACCAGTATAGAACACTGTCATATAGAGAATAGATGTACCAGTATAGAACACTGTCAATATATAGAGAATAGATGTACCAGTATAGAACACTGTCTATATAGAGAATAGATGTACCAGTATAGAACACTGTCATATAGAGAATAGATGTACCAGTATAGAACACTGTCATATAGAGAATAGATGTACCAGTATAGAACACTGTCATATAGAGAATAGATGTACCAGTATAGAACACTGTCATATAGAGAATAGATGTACCAGTATAGAACACTGTCATATAGAGAATAGATGTACCAGTATAGAACACTGTCATATAGAGAATAGATGTACCAGTATAGAACACTGTCAATATATAGAGAATAGATGTACCAGTATAGAACACTGTCATATAGAGAATAGATGTACCAGTATAGAACACTGTCATATATATAGAGAATAGATGTACCAGTATAGAACACTGTCATATAGAGAATAGATGTACCAGTATAGAACACTGTCATATAGAGAATAGATGTACCAGTATAGAACACTGTCATATATATAGAGAATAGATGTACCAGTATAGAACACTGTCATATAGAGAATAGATGTACCAGTATAGAACACTGTCATATAGAGAATAGATGTACCAGTATAGAACACTGTCATATATATAGAGAATAGATGTACCAGTATAGAACACTGTCATATAGAGAATAGATGTACCAGTATAGAACACTGTCATATAGAGAATAGATGTACCAGTATAGAACACTGTCATATAGAGAATAGATGTACCAGTATAGAACACTGTCATTAAATATAGAGAATAGATGTACCAGTATAGAACACTGTCATATAGAGAATAGATGTACCAGTATAGAACACTGTCATATAGAGAATAGATGTACCAGTATAGAACACTGTCAATATAGAGAATAGATGTACCAGTATAGAACACTGTCATATAGAGAATAGATGTACCAGTATAGAACACTGTCATATAGAGAATAGATGTACCAGTATAGAACACTGTCATATATAGAGAATAGATGTACCAGTATAGAACACTGTCTATATAGAGAATAGATGTACCAGTATAGAACACTGTCATATAGAGAATAGATGTACCAGTATAGAACACTGTCTATATAGAGAATAGATGTACCAGTATAGAACACTGTCAATATAGAGAATAGATGTACCAGTATAGAACACTGTCAATATAGAGAATAGATGTACCAGTATAGAACACTGTCATATAGAGAATAGATGTACCAGTATAGAACACTGTCATATAGAGAATAGATGTACCAGTATAGAACACTGTCATATATATAGAGAATAGATGTACCAGTATAGAACACTGTCATATAGAGAATAGATGTACCAGTATAGAACACTGTCATATATATAGAGAATAGATGTACCAGTATAGAACACTGTCATATAGAGAATAGATGTACCAGTATAGAACACTGTCATATAGAGAATAGATGTACCAGTATAGAACACTGTCATATAGAGAATAGATGTACCAGTATAGAACACTGTCATATATAGAGAATAGATGTACCAGTATAGAACACTGTCATATAGAGAATAGATGTACCAGTATAGAACACTGTCATATATATAGAGAATAGATGTACCAGTATAGAACACTGTCATATAGAGAATAGATGTACCAGTATAGAACACTGTCATATATATAGAGAATAGATGTACCAGTATAGAACACTGTCATATAGAGAATAGATGTACCAGTATAGAACACTGTCATATAGAGAATAGATGTACCAGTATAGAACACTGTCATATATATAGAGAATAGATGTACCAGTATAGAACACTGTCATATAGAGAATAGATGTACCAGTATAGAACACTGTCATATAGAGAATAGATGTACCAGTATAGAACACTGTCATATATAGAGAATAGATGTACCAGTATAGAACACTGTCATATAGAGAATAGATGTACCAGTATAGAACACTGTCATATAGAGAATAGATGTACCAGTATAGAACACTGTCATATAGAGAATAGATGTACCAGTATAGAACACTGTCAATATATAGAGAATAGATGTACCAGTATAGAACACTGTCATATAGAGAATAGATGTACCAGTATAGAACACTGTCATATATAGAGAATAGATGTACCAGTATAGAACACTGTCATATATAAGAGAATAGATGTACCAGTATAGAACACTGTCATATAGAGAATAGATGTACCAGTATAGAACACTGTCATATAGAGAATAGATGTACCAGTATAGAACACTGTCATATAGAGAATAGATGTACCAGTATAGAACACTGTCATATATATAGAGAATAGATGTACCAGTATAGAACACTGTCATATAGAGAATAGATGTACCAGTATAGAACACTGTCATATAGAGAATAGATGTACCAGTATAGAACACTGTCATATAGAGAATAGATGTACCAGTATAGAACACTGTCATATAGAGAATAGATGTACCAGTATAGAACACTGTCATATAGAGAATAGATGTACCAGTATAGAACACTGTCATATATATAGAGAATAGATGTACCAGTATAGAACACTGTCATATAGAGAATAGATGTACCAGTATAGAACACTGTCAATATAGAGAATAGATGTACCAGTATAGAACACTGTCATATAGAGAATAGATGTACCAGTATAGAACACTGTCATATAGAGAATAGATGTACCAGTATAGAACACTGTCAATATAGAGAATAGATGTACCAGTATAGAACACTGTCATATAGAGAATAGATGTACCAGTATAGAACACTGTCATATAGAGAATAGATGTACCAGTATAGAACACTGTCATATAGAGAATAGATGTACCAGTATAGAACACTGTCATATAGAGAATAGATGTACCAGTATAGAACACTGTCATATAGAGAATAGATGTACCAGTATAGAACACTGTCATATAGAGAATAGATGTACCAGTATAGAACACTGTCAATATAGAGAATAGATGTACCAGTATAGAACACTGTCTAATATAGAGAATAGATGTACCAGTATAGAACACTGTCATATAGAGAATAGATGTACCAGTATAGAACACTGTCATATATAGAGAATAGATGTACCAGTATAGAACACTGTCAATATAGAGAATAGATGTACCAGTATAGAACACTGTCATATAGAGAATAGATGTACCAGTATAGAACACTGTCATATAGAGAATAGATGTACCAGTATAGAACACTGTCATATAGAGAATAGATGTACCAGTATAGAACACTGTCATATATAGAGAATAGATGTACCAGTATAGAACACTGTCATATAGAGAATAGATGTACCAGTATAGAACACTGTCATAATATAGAGAATAGATGTACCAGTATAGAACACTGTCATATAGAGAATAGATGTACCAGTATAGAACACTGTCATATAGAGAATAGATGTACCAGTATAGAACACTGTCATATAGAGAATAGATGTACCAGTATAGAACACTGTCATATAGATAGAGAATAGATGTACCAGTATAGAACACTGTCATATAGAGAATAGATGTACCAGTATAGAACACTGTCATATATATAGAGAATAGATGTACCAGTATAGAACACTGTCATATAGAGAATAGATGTACCAGTATAGAACACTGTCATATAGAGAATAGATGTACCAGTATAGAACACTGTCATATAGAGAATAGATGTACCAGTATAGAACACTGTCATATAGAGAATAGATGTACCAGTATAGAACACTGTCATATAGAGAATAGATGTACCAGTATAGAACACTGTCATATAGAGAATAGATGTACCAGTATAGAACACTGTCATATAGAGAATAGATGTACCAGTATAGAACACTGTCATATATATAGAGAATAGATGTACCAGTATAGAACACTGTCATATAGAGAATAGATGTACCAGTATAGAACACTGTCATATATAGAGAATAGATGTACCAGTATAGAACACTGTCATATAGAGAATAGATGTACCAGTATAGAACACTGTCATATAGAGAATAGATGTACCAGTATAGAACACTGTCATATATAGAGAATAGATGTACCAGTATAGAACACTGTCATATAGAGAATAGATGTACCAGTATAGAACACTGTCAATATATAGAGAATAGATGTACCAGTATAGAACACTGTCATATAGAGAATAGATGTACCAGTATAGAACACTGTCTTAATATAGAGAATAGATGTACCAGTATAGAACACTGTCATATAGAGAATAGATGTACCAGTATAGAACACTGTCATATAGAGAATAGATGTACCAGTATAGAACACTGTCATATAGAGAATAGATGTACCAGTATAGAACACTGTCTAATATAGAGAATAGATGTACCAGTATAGAACACTGTCATATAGAGAATAGATGTACCAGTATAGAACACTGTCATATAGAGAATAGATGTACCAGTATAGAACACTGTCATATAGAGAATAGATGTACCAGTATAGAACACTGTCAATATATAGAGAATAGATGTACCAGTATAGAACACTGTCATATAGAGAATAGATGTACCAGTATAGAACACTGTCATATATAGAGAATAGATGTACCAGTATAGAACACTGTCATATATAGAGAATAGATGTACCAGTATAGAACACTGTCATATAGAGAATAGATGTACCAGTATAGAACACTGTCATATAGAGAATAGATGTACCAGTATAGAACACTGTCATATAGAGAATAGATGTACCAGTATAGAACACTGTCATATATAGAGAATAGATGTACCAGTATAGAACACTGTCATATAGAGAATAGATGTACCAGTATAGAACACTGTCATATAGAGAATAGATGTACCAGTATAGAACACTGTCATATATAGAGAATAGATGTACCAGTATAGAACACTGTCAATATAGAGAATAGATGTACCAGTATAGAACACTGTCATATAGAGAATAGATGTACCAGTATAGAACACTGTCAATATAGAGAATAGATGTACCAGTATAGAACACTGTCATATAGAGAATAGATGTACCAGTATAGAACACTGTCATATAGAGAATAGATGTACCAGTATAGAACACGTCATATATATAGAGAATAGATGTACCAGTATAGAACACTGTCATATAGAGAATAGATGTACCAGTATAGAACACTGTCATATAGAGAATAGATGTACCAGTATAGAACACTGTCATATATAAGAGAATAGATGTACCAGTATAGAACACTGTCATATAGAGAATAGATGTACCAGTATAGAACACTGTCATATAGAGAATAGATGTACCAGTATAGAACACTGTCATATAGAGAATAGATGTACCAGTATAGAACACTGTCATATATATAGAGAATAGATGTACCAGTATAGAACACTGTCATAATATAGAGAATAGATGTACCAGTATAGACACACTGTCATATAGAGAATAGATGTACCAGTATAGAACACTGTCAATATATAGAGAATAGATGTACCAGTATAGAACACTGTCATATAGAGAATAGATGTACCAGTATAGAACACTGTCATATAGAGAATAGATGTACCAGTATAGAACACTGTCATATAGAGAATAGATGTACCAGTATAGAACACTGTCATATAGAGAATAGATGTACCAGTATAGAACACTGTCATATATATAGAGAATAGATGTACCAGTATAGAACACTGTCATATAGAGAATAGATGTACCAGTATAGAACACTGTCAATATATAGAGAATAGATGTACCAGTATAGAACACTGTCTATATATAGAGAATAGATGTACCAGTATAGAACACTGTCATATAGAGAATAGATGTACCAGTATAGAACACTGTCATAATATAGAGAATAGATGTACCAGTATAGAACACTGTCATATAGAGAATAGATGTACCAGTATAGAACACTGTCATATAGAGAATAGATGTACCAGTATAGAACACTGTCAATATAGAGAATAGATGTACCAGTATAGAACACTGTCATATAGAGAATAGATGTACCAGTATAGAACACTGTCATATATATAGAGAATAGATGTACCAGTATAGAACACTGTCATATAGAGAATAGATGTACCAGTATAGAACACTGTCTATATAGAGAATAGATGTACCAGTATAGAACACTGTCTATATATAGAGAATAGATGTACCAGTATAGAACACTGTCATATAGAGAATAGATGTACCAGTATAGAACACTGTCATATATATAGAGAATAGATGTACCAGTATAGAACACTGTCAAATATAGAGAATAGATGTACCAGTATAGAACACTGTCATATAGAGAATAGATGTACCAGTATAGAACACTGTCAATATAGAGAATAGATGTACCAGTATAGAACACTGTCATATAGAGAATAGATGTACCAGTATAGAACACTGTCATATAGAGAATAGATGTACCAGTATAGAACACTGTCATATAGAGAATAGATGTACCAGTATAGAACACTGTCATATAGAGAATAGATGTACCAGTATAGAACACTGTCATATAGAGAATAGATGTACCAGTATAGAACACTGTAATACATATAGAGAATAGATGTACCAGTATAGAACACTGTCATATAGAGAATAGATGTACCAGTATAGAACACTGTCATATAGAGAATAGATGTACCAGTATAGAACACTGTCATATAGAGAATAGATGTACCAGTATAGAACACTGTCAATATAGAGAATAGATGTACCAGTATAGAACACTGTCATATAGAGAATAGATGTACCAGTATAGAACACTGTCATATAGAGAATAGATGTACCAGTATAGAACACTGTCATATATATAGAGAATAGATGTACCAGTATAGAACACTGTCATATAGAGAATAGATGTACCAGTATAGAACACTGTCATATATATAGAGAATAGATGTACCAGTATAGAACACTGTCAAATATAGAGAATAGATGTACCAGTATAGAACACTGTCATATAGAGAATAGATGTACCAGTATAGAACACTGTCATATAGAGAATAGATGTACCAGTATAGAACACTGTCATATAGAGAATAGATGTACCAGTATAGAACACTGTCTATATATAGAGAATAGATGTACCAGTATAGAACACTGTCATATAGAGAATAGATGTACCAGTATAGAACACTGTCATATATATAGAGAATAGATGTACCAGTATAGAACACTGTCATATAGAGAATAGATGTACCAGTATAGAACACTGTCATATAGAGAATAGATGTACCAGTATAGAACACTGTCATATATATAGAGAATAGATGTACCAGTATAGAACACTGTCATATAGAGAATAGATGTACCAGTATAGAACACTGTCATATATATAGAGAATAGATGTACCAGTATAGAACACTGTCATATATAGAGAATAGATGTACCAGTATAGAACACTGTCTATATAGAGAATAGATGTACCAGTATAGAACACTGTCATATAGAGAATAGATGTACCAGTATAGAACACTGTCATATATATAGAGAATAGATGTACCAGTATAGAACACTGTCATATAGAGAATAGATGTACCAGTATAGAACACTGTCATATATAGAGAATAGATGTACCAGTATAGAACACTGTCTATATAGAGAATAGATGTACCAGTATAGAACACTGTCTATATAGAGAATAGATGTACCAGTATAGAACACTGTCATATAGAGAATAGATGTACCAGTATAGAACACTGTCATATATATAGAGAATAGATGTACCAGTATAGAACACTGTCATATAGAGAATAGATGTACCAGTATAGAACACTGTCATATAGAGAATAGATGTACCAGTATAGAACACTGTCATATATAGAGAATAGATGTACCAGTATAGAACACTGTCATATATAGAGAATAGATGTACCAGTATAGAACACTGTCATATAGAGAATAGATGTACCAGTATAGAACACTGTCATATATAGAGAATAGATGTACCAGTATAGAACACTGTCTATATAGAGAATAGATGTACCAGTATAGAACACTGTCATATAGAGAATAGATGTACCAGTATAGAACACTGTCATATAGAGAATAGATGTACCAGTATAGAACACTGTCATATAGAGAATAGATGTACCAGTATAGAACACTGTCATATAGAGAATAGATGTACCAGTATAGAACACTGTCATATAGAGAATAGATGTACCAGTATAGAACACTGTCATATAGAGAATAGATGTACCAGTATAGAACACTGTCATATAGAGAATAGATGTACCAGTATAGAACACTGTCATATAGAGAATAGATGTACCAGTATAGAACACTGTCTATATATAGAGAATAGATGTACCAGTATAGAACACTGTCATATAGAGAATAGATGTACCAGTATAGAACACTGTCATATAGAGAATAGATGTACCAGTATAGAACACTGTCATATAGAGAATAGATGTACCAGTATAGAACACTGTCATATAGAGAATAGATGTACCAGTATAGAACACTGTCATATATAGAGAATAGATGTACCAGTATAGAACACTGTCATATAGAGAATAGATGTACCAGTATAGAACACTGTCATATAGAGAATAGATGTACCAGTATAGAACACTGTCTATATATAGAGAATAGATGTACCAGTATAGAACACTGTCATATAGAGAATAGATGTACCAGTATAGAACACTGTCATATAGAGAATAGATGTACCAGTATAGAACACTGTCATATAGAGAATAGATGTACCAGTATAGAACACTGTCATATATAGAGAATAGATGTACCAGTATAGAACACTGTCATATAGAGAATAGATGTACCAGTATAGAACACTGTCATATAGAGAATAGATGTACCAGTATAGAACACTGTCATATATATAGAGAATAGATGTACCAGTATAGAACACTGTCATATAGAGAATAGATGTACCAGTATAGAACACTGTCATATAGAGAATAGATGTACCAGTATAGAACACTGTCATATATAGAGAATAGATGTACCAGTATAGAACACTGTCATATAGAGAATAGATGTACCAGTATAGAACACTGTCATATATAGAGAATAGATGTACCAGTATAGAACACTGTCATATATATAGAGAATAGATGTACCAGTATAGAACACTGTCATATAGAGAATAGATGTACCAGTATAGAACACTGTCATATATAGAGAATAGATGTACCAGTATAGAACACTGTCATATAGAGAATAGATGTACCAGTATAGAACACTGTCATATAGAGAATAGATGTACCAGTATAGAACACTGTCATATAGAGAATAGATGTACCAGTATAGAACACTGTCATATAGAGAATAGATGTACCAGTATAGAACACTGTCATATATATAGAGAATAGATGTACCAGTATAGAACACTGTATATATATAGAGAATAGATGTACCAGTATAGAACACTGTCATATAGAGAATAGATGTACCAGTATAGAACACTGTCATATAGAGAATAGATGTACCAGTATAGAACACTGTCATATAGAGAATAGATGTACCAGTATAGAACACTGTCATATATATAGAGAATAGATGTACCAGTATAGAACACTGTCATATAGAGAATAGATGTACCAGTATAGAACACTGTCATATATATAGAGAATAGATGTACCAGTATAGAACACTGTCATATATATAGAGAATAGATGTACCAGTATAGAACACTGTCATATAGAGAATAGATGTACCAGTATAGAACACTGTCATATAGAGAATAGATGTACCAGTATAGAACACTGTCATATATATAGAGAATAGATGTACCAGTATAGAACACTGTCATATAGAGAATAGATGTACCAGTATAGAACACTGTCATATAGAGAATAGATGTACCAGTATAGAACACTGTCATATAGAGAATAGATGTACCAGTATAGAACACTGTCATATAGAGAATAGATGTACCAGTATAGAACACTGTCATATAGAGAATAGATGTACCAGTATAGAACACTGTCATATATATAGAGAATATACAGTGGGGAAAAAAAGTATTTAGTCAGCCACCAATTGTGCAAGTTCTCCCACTTAAAAAGATGAGAGAGGCCTGTAATTTTCATCATAGGTACACGTCAACTATGACAGACAAAATTAGAAAAAAAATTCCAGAAAATCACATTGTAGGATTTTTAATGAATTTATTGGCATATGATGGTGGAAAATAAGTATTTGGTCAATAACAAAGTTTCTCAATACTTTGTTATATACCCTTTGTTGGCAATGACACAGGTCAAACGTTTTCTGTAAGTCTTCACAAGGTTTTCACACACTGTTGCTGGTATTTTGGCCCATTCCTCCATGCAGATCTCCTCTAGAGCAGTGATGTTTTGGGGCTGTCGCTGGGCAACACAGACTTTCAACTCCCCTCCAAAGATTTTCTATGGGGTTGAGATCTGGAGACTGGCCAGGCCACTCCAGGACCTTGAAATGCTTCTTACGAAGCCACTCCTTCGTTGCCCGGGCGGTGTGTTTGGGATCATTGTCATGCTGAAAGACCCAGCCACGTTTCATCTTCAATGCCCTTGCTGATGGAAGGAGGGTTTCACTCAAAATCTCACGATACATGGCCCCATTCATTCTTTCCTTTACACGGATCAGTCGTCCTGGTCCCTTTGCAGAAAAACAGCCCCAAAGCATGATGTTTCCAACCCCATGCTTCACAGTAGGTATGGTGTTCTTTGGATGCAACTCAGCATTCTTTGTCCTCCAAACATGACGAGTTGAGTTTTTACCAAAAAGTTATATTTTGGTTTCATCTGACCATATGACATTCTCCCAATCCTCTTCTGGATCATCCAAATGCACTTCAGACGGGCCTGGACATGTACTGGCTTAAGCAGGGGGGACACGTCTCGCACTGCAGGATTTGAGTCCCTGGCGGCGTAGTGTGTTACTGATGGTTGGCTTTGTTACTTTGGTCCCAGCTCTCAGCAGGTCATTCACTAGGTCCCCCGTGTGGTTCTGGGATTTTTGCTCACCGTTCTTGTGATCATTTTGACCCCACGGGGTGAGATCTTGCATGGAGCCCCAGATCGAGGGAGATTATCAGTGGTCTTGTATGTCTTCCATTTCCTAATAATTGCTCCCACAGTTGATTTCTTCAAACCAAGCTGCTTACCTGTTGCAGATTCAGTCTTCCCAGCCTGGTGCAGGTCTACAATTTTGTTTCTGGTGTCCTTTGACAGCTCTTTGGTCTTGGCCATTGTGAAGTTTGGAGTGTGACTGTTTGAGGTTGTGGACAGGTGTCTTTTATACTGATAACAAGTTCAAACAGGTGCCATTAATACAGGTAACGAGTGGAGGACAGAGGAGCCTCTTAAAGAAGAAGTTACAGGTCTGTGAGAGCCAGAAATCTTGCTTGTTTGTAGGTGACCAAATACTTATTTTCCACCATAATTTGCAAATAAATTCATTAAAAATCCTACAATGGGATTTTCTGGATTTTTTTTCTCAATTTGTCTGTCATAGTTGACGTGTACCTATGATGAAAATTACAGGCCTCTCTCATCTTTTTAAGTGGGAGAACTTGCACAATTGGTGGCTGACTAAATACTTTTTTGCCCCACTGTATGTACCAGTATAGAACACTGTCATATAGAGAATAGATGTACCAGTATAGAACACTGTCATATAGAGAATAGATGTACCAGTATAGAACACTGTCATATAGAGAATAGATGTACCAGTATAGAACACTGTCATATAGAGAATAGATGTACCAGTATAGAACACTGTCATATATATAGAGAATAGATGTACCAGTATAGAACACTGTCATATATATAGAGAATAGATGTACCAGTATAGAACACTGTCATATAGAGAATAGATGTACCAGTATAGAACACTGTCATATAGAGAATAGATGTACCAGTATAGAACACTGTCATATAGAGAATAGATGTACCAGTATAGAACACTGTCATATAGAGAATAGATGTACCAGTATAGAACACTGTCATATAGAGAATAGATGTACCAGTATAGAACACTGCCATATAGAGAATAGATGTACCAGTATAGAACACTGTCATATAGAGAATAGATGTACCAGTATAGAACACTGTCATATAGAGAATAGATGTACCAGTATAGAACACTGTCATATATATAGAGAATAGATGTACCAGTATAGAACACTGTCATATAGAGAATAGATGTACCAGTATAGAACACTGTCATATAGAGAATAGATGTACCAGTATAGAACACTGTCATATAGAGAATAGATGTACCTGTATAGAACACTGTCATATATATAGAGAATAGATGTACCAGTATAGAACACTGTCATATAGAGAATAGATGTACCAGTATAGAACACTGTCATATAGAGAATAGATGTACCAGTATAGAACACTGTCATATATATAGAGAATAGATGTACCAGTATAGAACACTGTCATATAGAGAATAGATGTACCAGTATAGAACACTGTCATATAGAGAATAGATGTACCAGTATAGAACACTGTCATATAGAGAATAGATGTACCAGTATAGAACACTGTCATATAGATAGAGAATAGATGTACCAGTATAGAACACTGTCATATAGAGAATAGATGTACCAGTATAGAACACTGTCATATATATAGAGAATAGATGTACCAGTATAGAACACTGTCATATAGAGAATAGATGTACCAGTACAGAACACTGTCATATAGAGAATAGATGTACCAGTATAGAACACTGTCATATAGAGAATAGATGTACCAGTATAGAACACTGTCATATAGAGAATAGATGTACCAGTATAGAACACTGTCATATAGAGAATAGATGTACCAGTATAGAACACTGTCATATAGAGAATAGACGTATAGTCCCAGTCGATATTCACGTAATAATAAGATATTCCCCTCGATCCACGGCCACAAATTGGGGAAAACAAACGTTCTTTCCCACTGACCCCCCATTGTAAAAGAGCCAACTTCGTAGTTGATCTTTAGTTACACAGAAATAACAAAACATGCCGGTTTGCAATGCTCCCACGTAGGGAAATAGAGCCTGCGAGAAGAGCCCTGCGGCTTCAGGCTACTCGCTGTGGGAAATGTGGGGACCCGGCGTCCAAGTAGGCTACACTTAGCCATGTGTGTGGAAAACCTTTAATCACAGGTAAGACATTTAGCTTGTTTAGTACAGTCCGTGGGTAATCCCACTCACTACATGCAGCTGGATAGTCTGTTTGTTAATTTGTTGCTCTTGGCTACGTTAATGTTCCGGTTGGTAGCTAGCTAGCACTCACTCACCGCCACGAAAAGGCACACGAGGGAAGACAATAATAATAATAATAATAACAATATTACGTTTTTCTAAGTAGTGAAAACATTCGGGCGCAGGCAATGTTGAAAAGTCATCTTTAGACATGTTGTACTTTTATAAAATGTAGTTTTGTAATTGACTAAAACAAGCAGATGACAAGAAAACTGTGTTTGAAAAAGGTTTTGATGTGAGCCAATGGGGTAACCTAGGTAACCACAGGTTGTTTTCCCCATACCATATTTACATACTGGAGTAGACGACCCTATTAAAGACATACTGGAGTAGATGACCCTATTAAAGACATACTGGAGTAGATGACCCTATTAAAGACATACTGGAGTAGACGACCCTATTAAAGACATACAGGAGTAGACAACCCTATTAAAGACATACTGGAGTAGACGACCCTATTAAAGACATACTGGAGTAGACGACCCCATTAAAGACATACTGGAGTAGACGACCCTATTAAAGACATACTGGAGTAGACGACCCTATTAAAGACATACTGGAGTAGACGACCCTATTAAAGACATACTGGAGTAGACGACCCTATTAAAGACATACTGGAGTAGACAACCCTATTAAAGACATACTGGAGTAGACGACCCTATTAAAGACATATAGACATACTGGAGTAGACGACCCTATTAAAGACATACTGGAGTAGACGACCCTATTAAAGACATACTGGAGTAGACGACCCTATTAAAGACATACTGGAGTAGATGACCCTATTAAAGACATACTGGAGTAGACAACCCTATTAAAGACATACTGGAGTAGACGACCCTATTAAAGACATACTGGAGTAGACGACCCTATTAAAGACATACTGGAGTAGACGACCCTATTAAAGACATATAGATATACTGGAGTAGACGACCCTATTAAAGACATACTGGAGTAGATGACCCTATTAAAGACATATAGACATACTGGAGTAGACGACCCTATTAAAGACATATAGACATACTGGAGTAGACGACCCTATTAAAGACATACTGGAGTAGACAACCCTATTAAAGACATACTGGAGTAGACGACCCTATTAAAGACATACTGGAGTAGACGACCCTATTAAAGACATACTGGAGTAGACGACCCTATTAAAGACATACTGGAGTAGACGACCCTATTAAAGACATACTGGAGTAGACGACCCTATTAAAGACATACTGGAGTAGACAACCCTATGAAAGACATATAGACATACTGGAGTAGACGACCCTATTAAAGACATACTGGAGTAGATGACCCTATTAAAGACATACTGGAGTAGACGACCCTATTAAAGACATACTGGAGTAGACGACCCTATTAAAGACATACTGGAGTAGACGACCCTATTAAAGACATACTGGAGTAGACGACCCTATTAAAGACATACTGGAGTAGACGACCCTATTAAAGACATACTGGAGTAGACGACCCTATTAAAGACATACTGGAGTAGACAAATGGTTTTATATGGAACATGTGTATTTATATAGTTCATCAGATTGCACAATCCCCTTCTCTGAAGGCTTTGTCCCAAATGGCACCATATTCCTACTGTAGTGCACTACTTTAGACCAGAGAATGGCACCCTATTCCCTATATAGTGCACTACTTTAGACCAGAGAATGGCACCCTATTCCCTATATAGTGCACTACTTTAGACCAGAGAATGGCACCCTATTCCCTATATAGTGCACTACTTTAGACCAGAGAATGGCACCCTATTCCCTATATAGTGCACTACTTTAGACCAGAGAATGGCACCCTATTCCCTATATAGTGCACTACTTTAGACCAGAGAATGGCACCCTATTCCCTATATAGTGCACTACTTTAGACCAGAGAATGGCACCCTATTCCCTATATAGTGCACTACTTTAGACCAGAGAATGGCACCCTATTCCCTATATAGTGCACTACTTTAGACCAGAGAATGGCACCCTATTCCCTATATAGTGCACTACTTTAGACCAGAGAATGGCACCCTATTCCCTATATAGTGCACTACTTTAGACCAGAGAATGGCACCCTATTCCCTATATAGTGCACTACTTTAGACCAGAGAATGGCACCCTATTCCCTATATAGTGCACTACTTTAGACCAGAGAATGGCACCCTATTCCCTATATAGTGCACTACTTTAGACCAGAGAATGGCACCCTATTCCCTATATAGTGCACTACTTTAGACCAGAGAATGGCACCCTATTCCCTATATAGTGCACTACTTTAGACCAGAGAATGGCACCCTATTCCCTATATAGTGCACTACTTTAGACCAGAGAATGGCACCCTATTCCCTATATAGTGCACTACTTTAGACCAGAGAATGGCACCCTATTCCCTATATAGTGCACTACTTTAGACCAGAGAATGGCACCCTATTCCCTATATAGTGCACTACTTTAGACCAGAGAATGGCACCCTATTCCTCTATAGTGCACTACTTTAGACCAGAGAATGGCACCCTATTCCCTATATAGTGCACTACTTTAGACCAGAGAATGGCACCCTATTCCCTATATAGTGCACTACTTTAGACCAGAGAATGGCACCCTATTCCCTATATAGTGCACTACTTTAGACCAGAGAATGGCACCCTATTCCCTATATAGTGCACTACTTTAGACCAGAGAATGGCACCCTATTCCCTATATAGTGCACTACTTTAGACCAGAGAATGGCACCCTATTCCCTATATAGTGCACTACTTTAGACCAGAGAATGGCACCCTATTCCCTATATAGTGCACTACTTTAGACCAGAGAATGGCACCCTATTCCCTATATAGTGCACTACTTTAGACCAGAGAATGGCACCCTATTCCCTATATAGTGCACTACTCTAGACCAGAGAATGGAACCCTATTCCCTATATAGTGCACTACTTTAGACCAGAGAATGGCACCCTATTCCCTATAGTGCACTACTTTAGACCAGAGAATGGCACCCTATTCCTACTGTAGTGCACTACTTTAGACCAGAGAATGGCACCCTATTCCTACTGTAGTGCACTACTTTAGACCAGAGAATGGCACCCTATTCCCTATATAGTGCACTACTTTAGACCAGAGAATGGCACCCTATTCCCTATATAGTGCACTACTTTAGACCAGAGAATGGCACCCTATTCCCTATATAGTGCACTACTTTAGACCAGAGAATGGCACCCTATTCCCTACATAGTGCACTACTTTAGACCAGAGAATGGCACCCTATTCCCTATATAGTGCACTACTTTAGACCAGAGAATGGCACCCTATTCCCTATATAGTGCACTACTTTAGACCAGAGAATGGCACCCTATATAGTGCACTACTTTAGACCAGAGAATGGCACCCTATTCCCTATATAGTGCACTACTTTAGACCAGAGAATGGCACCCTATATAGTGCACTACTTTAGACCAGAGAATGACACCCTATTCCCTATATAGTGCACTACTTTAGACCAGAGAATGGCACCCTATTCCCTATATAGTGCACTACTTTAGACCAGAGAATGGCACCCTATTCCCTATATAGTGCACTACTTTAGACCAGAGAATGGCACCCTATTCCCTATATAGTGCACTACTCTAGACCAGAGAATGGCACCCTATTCCCTATATAGTGCACTACTTTAGACCAGAGAATGGCACCCTATTCCCTATATAGTGCACTACTTTAGACCAGAGAATGGCACCCTATTCCCTATATAGTGCACTACTTTAGACCAGAGAATGGCACCCTATTCCCTATATAGTGCACTACTTTAGACCAGAGAATGGCACCCTATTCCCTATATAGTGCACTACTTTAGACCAGAGAATGGCACCCTATTCCCTATATAGTGCACTACTTTAGACCAGAGAATGGCACCCTATTCCCTATATAGTGCACTACTTTAGACCAGAGAATGGCACCCTATTCCTATATAGTGCACTACTTTAGACCAGAGAATGGCACCCTATTCCCCTATATAGTGCACTACTTTAGACCAGAGAATGGCACCCTATTCCCTATATAGTGCACTACTTTAGACCAGAGAATGGCACCCTATTCCCTATATAGTGCACTACTCTAGACCAGAGAATGGAACCCTATTCCCTATATAGTGCACTACTTTAGACCAGAGAATGGCACCCTATTCCCTATATAGTGCACTACTTTAGACCAGAGAATGGCACCCTATTCCTACTGTAGTGCACTACTTTAGACCAGAGAATGGCACCCTATTCCTACTGTAGTGCACTACTTTAGACCAGAGAATGGCACCCTATTCCCTATATAGTGCACTACTTTAGACCAGAGAATGGCACCCTATTCCCTATATAGTGCACTACTTTAGACCAGAGAATGGCACCCTATTCCCTATATAGTGCACTACTTTAGACCAGAGAATGGCACCCTATTCCCTACATAGTGCACTACTTTAGACCAGAGAATGGCACCCTATTCCCTATATAGTGCACTACTTTAGACCAGAGAATGGCACCCTATTCCCTATATAGTGCACTACTTTAGACCAGAGAATGGCACCCTATATAGTGCACTACTTTAGACCAGAGAATGGCACCCTATTCCCTATATAGTGCACTACTTTAGACCAGAGAATGGCACCCTATATAGTGCACTACTTTAGACCAGAGAATGACACCCTATTCCCTATATAGTGCACTACTTTAGACCAGAGAATGGCACCCTATTCCCTATATAGTGCACTACTTTAGACCAGAGAATGGCACCCTATTCCCTATATAGTGCACTACTTTAGACCAGAGAATGGCACCCTATTCCCTATATAGTGCACTACTCTAGACCAGAGAATGGCACCCTATTCCCTATATAGTGCACTACTTTAGACCAGAGAATGGCACCCTATATAGTGCACTACTTTAGACCAGAGAATGGCACCCTATTCCCTATATAGTGCACTACTTTAGACCAGAGAATGGCACCCTATTCCCTATATAGTGCACTACTTTAGACCAGAGAATGGCACCCTATTCCCTATATAGTGCACTACTTTAGACCAGAGAATGGCACCCTATTCCCTATATAGTGCACTACTTTAGACCAGAGCACTATGGGCCCTACATAGACATTAGGATGCCATTTGGGACGCACCCAGACTGTTCTATGGAAACAGAAGTCAAAACAAAACATTTCTTTGTGGTTACGTGAGTACACGTACACACACACACAAACACACATTTGTCATTTCCTTACAACATGTCTGTTTAGGTGAGCAATGGTTGATTGGTGCTGTTTAGGTGAGCGATGGTTGATTGGTGCTGTTTAGGTGAGCGATGGTTGATTGGTGCTGTTTAGGTGAGCAATGGTTGATTGGTGCTGTTTAGGTGAGCGATGGTTGATTGGTGCTGTTTAGGTGAGCAATGGTTGATTGGTGCTGTTTAGGTGAGCGATGGTTGATTGGTGCTGTTTAGGTGAGCAATGGTTGATTGGTGCTGTTTAGGTGAGCGATGGTTGATTGGTGCTGTTTAGGTGAGCGATGGTTGATTGGTGCTGTTTAGGTGAGCGATGGTTGATTGGTGCTGTTTAGGTGAGCGATGGTTGATTGGTGCTGTTTAGGTGAGCGATGGTTGATTGGTGCTGTTTAGGTGAGCGATGGTTGATTGGTGCTGTTTAGGTGAGCGATGGTTGATTGGTGTTGTTTCATGAAAATCTTTGATGTCTTTGAATGACAAACAAGTTTCAAGTTCTATTTGAGCAATGGAAAGGAGTCAGCTAGCTGGAATATGATTGGCTAATCATTGCGTCAGCTGGAATATGATTGGCTAATCATTGCGCCAACTGGAATATGATTGGCTAATCATTGCGTCAACTGGAATATGATTGGCTAATCATTGCGTCAACTGGAATATGATTGGCTAATCATTGCGTCAACTGGAATATGATTGGCTAATCATTGCGTCAACTGGAATATGATTGGCTAATCATTATTGCTTTTCAGGAATTGTTTTCTGTCTTTTAAACAAGACAAATTAAGCGTCATGGTGCTAGACCATAGAAATAGAATGACTAGAAGGGACCAAGACACTCGGACCATTACTTGAATGAGAATGTCTGTTCTAGTCATTCCATTTCCCTGTGCTAGAGGAGACAGTACAGCAGTGGGAAGTAGACACACTAGGGTTGCACAATTCTGGGAATTTTCCACAAATCCTGGTTAGAGATTCAGAATTTCCTGCTTATTCCTTCCTGATTTCGTGTCTCTTCCAACCGGGATTTCCAGAAAAGCTGGGAATTTTGGGAAAGTTTCCAGAATTCCAGAACTATAATCAGACAGCTTCTAACATGAACATAACAGTATTCGCTGTCTCCTTATTAAAACGGCTTCAGTTCCCAGAACTATTATCCATAAACCCATTATATTTAAACACAACAATAATATGAATATAAGGACATGCAAAATAACAACCGTTAAATACATTTAGAAACACCGACAGCCATACATACAGGGAGCTCCAACAGCATTGGGACAGTGACAATTGTTTTGACGTTTGGCTCTGTACTCCAACAGAAATGTTATAATGACTATGAGGTTAAAGTGCAGACTGTCAGCTTTAATTTGAGGGTATTTTTATCCATATCGGGTGAACCGTTTAGAAATTACAGCACATTTTGTACATAGTCCCCCCCCATTTTAGGGGACCAAAAGTATTGGGACAAATTCACTAATGTGTATTAAAGTAGTAAAAGGTGTAGTATTTGGTCCCGTATTCAGAGCACGTAATGATTACATCAAGCTTGTGACTCTACAAACGGGTTGGATGCATTTGCTGTTTGTTTTGGTTGTTTCAGATGTTGTGCCCAATAGAAATGAATGTTAAATAATGTATTATGTCATTTTGGAGTCACTTTTATTGTAAATAAGAATAGAATATGTTTCTAAACACTTCGACATGATTACGGATCATTCTGAATGAATCGTGAATAATGATGAGAGAGAAAGTTACCACCCCCAAAGACATGCTAACCTCCCCTGTTATTGTAATGGTGAGAGGTTAGCATGTCTTGGGGGTGTGATATAAAATGCTAACCTCCCCTGTTATTGTAATGGTGAGAGGTTAGCATGTCTTGGGGGTGTGATATAAAATGCTAACCTCCCCTGTTACTGTAATGGTGAGAGGTTAGCATGTCTTGGGGGTGTGATATAAAATGCTAACCTCCCCTGTTATTGTAATGGTGAGAGGTTAGCATGTCTTGGGGGTGTGATATAAAATGCTAACCTCCCCTGTTATTGTAATGGTGAGAGGTTAGCATGTCTTGGGGGTATGATATAAAATGCTAACCTCCCCTGTTATTGTAATGGTGAGAGGTTAGCATGTCTTGGGGGTGTGATATAAAATGCTAACCTCCCTGTTATTGTAATGGTGAGAGGTTAGCATGTCTTGGGGGTATGATATAAAAATGCTAACCTCCCCTGTTATTGTAATGGTGAGAGGTTAGCATGTCTTGGGGGTGTGATATAAAATGCTAACCTCCCCTGTTATTGTAATGGTGAGAGGTTAGCATGTCTTGGGGGTATGATATAAAATGCTAACCTCCCCTGTTATTGTAATGGTGAGAGGTTAGCATGTCTTGGGGGTATGATATAAAATGCTAACCTCCCCTGTTATTGTAATGGTGAGAGGTTAGCATGTCTTGGGGGTATGATATAAAATGCTAACCTCCCCTGTTATTGTAATGGTGAGAGGTTAGCATGTCTTGGGGGTATGATATAAAATGCTAACCTCCCCTGTTATTGTAATGGTGAGAGGTTAGCATGTCTTGGGGGTATGATATAAAATGCTAACCTCCCCTGTTATTGTAATGGTGAGAGGTTAGCATGTCTTGGGGGTATGATATAAAATGCTAACCTCCCCTGTTATTGTAATGGTGAGAGGTTAGCATGTCTTGGGGGTATGATATAAAATGCTAACCTCCCCTGTTACTGTAATGGTGAGAGGTTAGCATGTCTTGGGGGTGTGATATAAAATGCTAACCTCCCCTGTTATTGTAATGGTGAGAGGTTAGCATGTCTTGGAGGTATGATATAAAATGCTAACCTCCCCTGTTATTGTAATGGTGAGAGGTTAGCATGTCTTGGAGGTATGATATAAAATGCTAACCTCCCCTGTTATTGTAATGGTGAGAGGTTAGCATGTCTTGGGGGTGTGATATAAAATGCTAACCTCCCCTGTTATTGTAATGGTGAGAGGTTAGCATGTCTTGGGGGTATGATATAAAATGCTAACCTCCCCTGTTATTGTAATGGTGAGAGGTTAGCATGTCTTGGGGGTATGATATAAAATGCTAACCTCCCCTGTTATTGTAATGGTGAGAGGTTAGCATGTCTTGGGGGTATGATATCTGTGTATCTGTAACTTTCTCACTCATTACAGCAAATGCATCCAACAACTTTGCAGAGTCACACGCTTGATGTAGTCATTGCGTGCTATGAATATGGGACTTAAACAGTTCACCCGATATGGATGAAAAATACCCTTACATTAAAATATGACACTCTGCACTTTAACCTCATAGTCATTGTTCGATTTCAAATTCAAAGTGCTGAAGAACAGAGCCAAAACAACAAATACATGTGTTACTTTCCCAATGCTGTTGGAGCTCACTGTATATAAACACACACAGATACACACGGAGGCACTGACAAAAAATAAGCTAGTAACACACACACACACACACACACACACACACACACACTGAGACTAAAACACACTATTTGGTCTAGATAGAAAAATTGGAAATAACATTGGTGTACAGCCCATCACCGCCCTCTAGTGGTAAACTTCTAAAATAGCACCCTATAAGCCGGCTTACTACCATAGAGAATGATAGAGGCCTCTAGTGATCAAAAGGCTGTTTTAGTAAGGGCCGTTTTAAAGCAGTCAGAGTTGTAGCATCAACGGTGCTGCCCATGCTATTACAGACGGTATAACGGCACAGATATAAGTCCTCTTATCTACTTTTATGTGCACTACATAGGGAATATATATTTTCTGTTGTATTTTTTGACTATGTTTTTTTTACCCCATATGTAACTCTGTGTTGTTGTTTTTATCGCACTGCTTTGCTTTATCTTGGCCAGGTCGCAGTTGTAAATGAGAACTTGTTGTCAACTGGCTTACCTGGTTAAATAAAGGTAAAAAAAAATAAAATAAAAAAAAAAAGGTTCCCGAGTGGCGCAGCGGTCTAAGGCACTGCATCTCAGTGCTAGAGGCGTCACTACAGACCCTGGTTTGATTCCAGGCTGTATCACAATCCGACCGTGATTGGGAGTCCCATAGGGCGGCGCACAATTGGCCCAGCGTCGTCCAGGTTTGGCCGGGGTAGGCCGTCATTGTAAATAAGAATTTGTTCTTAACTGACTTGCCTAGTTAAATAAAGGTTAAATAAAATACAAAAAGGGTGCCAGGCCTGACAATCTAGCCCCTACTCCCTAGTCCTTACCCTTTTGCCCCTATTCCCTAGCCCCTACTCCTTAGCCCCTACTCCCTAGCCCCTACTCTCTTTCCCCGACTCCCTATCCTCAACTACCTAGTCCCTACTCCCTATCCACTACTCCCTAGCCCCTATTCCCTATTCCCTAGCCCCTACTCCCTAGTCCCTATTCCCTAGTCCCTGCTCTCTAGCCCCTACTCCCTAGCCCATACTCCCTAGTCCCTAGCCCCTACTCCCTAGCCCCTACTCCCTAGTACCTACTCCCTAGCGTCTACTCCCTAGTCCCTACTTCCTTTCCCCTACTCTCTAGCCCCTACTCCCTAGTCTTTACCCTTTAGCCCCTCCTCCCTAGTCCCTAGTCCCCAGTCCATACTCTCTAGCCCCTACTCCCTAGCCCTTACTCCCTAGTCCCTACACCATATCCCCTACTCCGTAGCCCCTACTCCTTAGCCCCTAGTCTCTAGCCAATACTCCCTAGCCACTAGCCCCTACTCCCTATCCCCTACTCTTTAGCTCCTACTCCCTAGCCTCAACTCCCTAGCCCCTACTCCCTAGTCCCTACTCCTTAGCCCCTTCTTCCTAGTCCTTACTCCCTAGTCCCTACTCCTTAGCCTCTACTCCCTAGCCCTTACTCCCTAGTCCCTAGTCCCTATCCCCTACTCCCTAGTCCCTACCCCTTAGCCCCTCCTCCCTAGCCCCTACTCCTTAGTCCCTACTCCCTAGCCCCTACTCCCTAGTACCTACTCCATAGCCACTGCCCCCTAGCCCCTAGTTAACAACCACTTCTCCCTAGCCCCTACTACCTAGCCCCTACTCCCTTGCCCCTTCTCCCTAGCCTCAACTCCCTAGTCCCTACTCCCTAGCCCCTACTCTCTAGCCCCTACTCCCTAGTCCCTACTCTCTAGACCCTAATCCCTAGCCTTAGCTCCCTAGCCCCTTCTCCCTAGACCTGACTCCCTACTCCCTAGCTCCTACTGTCTTTCCCCGACTCCCTAGCCTCAACTCCCTAGCCCTTACTCCCTAGTCACTAGTCCCTATCCCTTACTCCCTAGTCCCTACTCCCTAGTCCCTAGTCCCTAGCCCCTACTCCCTAGCCCCTACTCCCTAGCCCCTACTCTCTAGCCCCTACTCTCTAGCCCCTACTCTCTAGCCACTAATCCCTAGCCCCTACTCCCTAGCCCCTACTCCCTAGCCCCTAATCCCTATTCCCTACTCCCTAGCCCCAATTCCTTAGCCCCTACTCCATAGCCCCTACTCCCTAGTCCCTATTCTCTAGGCCCTACTCCCTAGCCCCTACACCTTAGTCCCTACTCCCTAGCCCCTACTACCTAGTCCCTACTCCCTATCCCCACTCCCTATTCCGTACTCCCTAGCCCCTACTCCCTAGTCCCTACCCCTTAGCCCTTCCTCCCTAGCCACTTCTCCCTAGCCCCTATTCACTAGCACCTACTCTCTAGCCTCTACTCCCTAGCCTCAACTCCCTAGCCCTTACTCCATCGTCCCTACTCCATCGTCCCTACTCCCTAGCCCCTACTCCCTAAAACTGACTATCTTCTCCCTAGTCCCTACTCCCTAGTCCCTACACCCTAGCCCCTCCTCCCTTGCCCCTACTCCCTATTCCTTACTCCCTAGCCCCTATTCCCTACCCCTACTCCCTAGCCCCTACTCCATAGCCTCACTGTCCCCTACTCCCTACTCCATACTCCCTAGTCCTTACCCCTTCACCCCTCCTCCCTAGAAACTACTCCCTAGCCCCTACTCCCTAGCCCCTACTCCCTAGTCTGTTCCCCTTAGCCCCTCCTCCCTAGCAACTACTCCCTAGTCCCTACTCCCTAGCCAATACTCCCTAGCCCCTACTCCCTAGCCCCTACTCCCTAGTCCTTACCCTTTTGCCCCTATTCCCTAGCCCCAACTCCCTAGCCAATACTCCCTAGTCCATACTCCTTAGCCCCTGCTCCCTAGCCCCTACTTCCTAGTCCCTACTCCCTAGCCCCTACTCCCTAGTCCTTACCCCTTTTGCCCCTATTCCCTAGCCCCTACTCCCTAGCCAATACTCCCTAGTCCATACTCCTTAGCCCCTGCTCCCTAGCCCCTACTCCCTAGTCCCTACTCCCTAGTCCCTACACCCTAGCCCCTCCTCCCTTGCCCCTACTCCCTAATCCTTACTCCCTAGCCCCTATTCCCTACCCCTACTCCCTAGCCCCTACTCCATAGCCTCACTGTACCCTACTCCCTACTCCCTACTCCCTAGTCCTTACCCCTTCACCCCTCCTCCCTAGAAACTACTCCCTAGCCCCTACTCCCTAGCCCCTACTCCCTAGTCTGTTCCCCTTAGCCCCTCCTCCCTAGCAACTACTCCCTAGTCCCTACTCGCTACTCCCTACACCATAGCCCCAACTCCCTACTCTCTAGCCTCTACTCCCTACTCCCTAGTCCCTCCACCCTACTCTCTAGCCTCTACACCGTAGTCCCTACTCCCTAGTCCCTACTCCTTAGCCCCTACTCTCTAGCCCCTACTCCCTAGTCCCTACTCCTTAGCCCCTACTCCCTAGCCCCTACTCCTTAGTCCCTACTCCCTAGCCCCTACTCCCTAGTACCTACTCCATAGCCACTGCCCCCTAGCCCCTAGTTAACAACCACTTCTCCCTAGCCCCTACTACCTAGCCCCTACTCCCTTGCCCCTTCTCCCTAGCCTCAACTCCCTAGTCCCTACTCCCTAGCCCCTACTCTCTAGCCCCTACTCCCTAGTCCCTACTCTCTAGACCCTAATCCCTAGCCTTAGCTCCCTAGCCCCTTCTCCCTAGACCTGACTCCCTACTCCCTAGCTCCTACTGTCTTTCCCCGACTCCCTAGCCTCAACTCCCTAGCCCTTACTCCCTAGTCACTAGTCCCTATCCCTTACTCCCTAGTCCCTACTCCCTAGTCCCTAGTCCCTAGCCCCTACTCCCTAGCCCCTACTCCCTAGCCCCTACTCTCTAGCCCCTACTCTCTAGCCCCCTACTCTCTAGCCACTAATCCCTAGCCCCTACTCCCTAGCCCCTACTCCCTAGCCCCTAATCCCTATTCCTACTCCCTAGCCCCAATTCCTTAGCCCCTACTCCATAGCCCCTACTCCCTAGTCCCTATTCTCTAGGCCCTACTCCTAGCCCCTACACCTTAGTCCCTACTCCCTAGCCCCTACTACCTAGTCCCTACTCCCTATCCCCACTCCCTATTCCGTACTCCTAGCCCCTACTCCCTAGTCCCTACCCCTTAGCCCTTCCTCCCTAGCCCCTACTCCTAGCCCCTATTCCTAGTCCCTACCCCTTAGCCCTTCCTCCCTAGCCACTTCTCCCTAGCCCCTATTCACTAGCACCTACTCTCTAGCCTCTACTCCCTAGCCTCAACTCCCTAGCCCTTACTCCATCGGTCCCTACTCCATCGTCCCTACTCCCTAGCCCCTACTCCCTAAAACTGACTATCTTCTCCCTAGTCCCTACTCCCTAGTCCCTACACCCTAGCCCCTCCTCCCTTGCCCCTACTCCCTATTCCTTACTCCCTAGCCCCTATTCCCTACCCCTACTCCCTAGCCCCTACTCCATAGCCTCACTGTCCCCTACTCCCTACTCCATACTCCCTAGTCCTTACCCCTTCACCCCTCCTCCCTAGAAACTACTCCCTAGCCCCTACTCCATAGCCCCTACTCCCTAGTCTGTTCCCCTTAGCCCCTCCTCCCTAGCAACTACTCCCTAGTCCCTACTCCCTAGCCAATACTCCCTAGCCCCTACTCCCTAGCCCCTACTCCCTAGTCCTTACCCTTTTGCCCCTATTCCCTAGCCCCAACTCCCTAGCCAATACTCCCTAGCCCCTACTTCCTAGTCCCTACTCCCTAGCCCCTACTCCCTAGTCCTTACCCTTTTGCCCCTATTCCCTAGCCCCTACTCCCTAGCCAATACTCCCTAGTCCATACTCCTTAGCCCCTGCTCCCTAGCCCCTACTCCCTAGTCCCTACTCCCTAGTCCCTACACCCTAGCCCCTCCTCCCTTGCCCCTACTCCCTAATCCTTACTCCCTAGCCCCTATTCCCTACCCCTACTCCCTAGCCCCTACTCCATAGCCTCACTGTCCCCTACTCCCTACTCCCTACTCCCTAGTCCTTACCCCTTCACCCCTCCTCCCTAGAAACTACTCCCTAGCCCCTACTCCCTAGCCCCTACTCCCTAGTCTGTTCCCCTTAGCCCCTCCTCCCTAGCAACTACTCCCTAGTCCCTACTCCCTAGCCAATACTCCCTAGCCAATACTCCCTAGTCCCTACTCGCTAGTCCCTACACAATAGCCCCAACTCCCTACTCTCTAGCCTCTACTCCCTACTCCCTAGTCCCTAGTCCCTACTCCTTAGCCCCTAACCCCTAGCCCTTAATCCCTAGTCCCTACAGCTTAGCCCTGACTCCCTACTCTCGATTCCCTACTCCCTACACTGTTGCCCCTACTCTCTAGCCTCTTATCCTTAGTCCCTTCTCCCTAGTCCCTCTTCCCCTACTCCCTAGCCCCTAATCCCTAGTCCCTGCACCATAGCCCCTACTCCCTAGCCCCTACTCCCTAGCCCCTACTCTCTAGCCTCTACTCCTTAGTCCCTACTCCTAGTCCCTCTTCCCCTACTCCCTAGCCCCTACTCCCTAGTCCCTACTCCCTAGCCACTACTCCCAAGCCCCTACTCCCTAGCCCTACACCCTAGCCCCTACTCCCTAGCCCCTACTCCCTAGCCCTACACCCTAGCCCCTGCACCAAAGCCCCTACTCCTTAGCCTCTACTCCCTACACCCTACTCCCTTCTCCCTGCTATCTAGCTTCTTCTCCATAGTCCCTCCTCCCTAGACCTCACTCCCTTCCCCCTACTCCTTAGCCCTACTCTCTTGACCCTACCCCCTGCCCCTCCTCCCTACTCCCTAGTCCCTTCTCATTAGCCCCTACGCCCTAGCCTCTACTCCCTAGTCCCTACTCTCTAAGCCCTACTCCCTAGCCCCTACCCCCTAGCACCAACTCCCTAGACCCTTCTCTTTAGCCCCTACTCCCAAGCCTCAACTCCCTAGTCCCTACTCCGTAGTCCCTACTCCTTAGCCCATTCTTTCTTACTCCCTACTCCCTACTCCATAGCCCCTACTCCCTAGCCCCCTTAACTCCCTAGCCCCTACTATCTAGCCACTCCTCCCTAGCCTCTGCTCCCTACTCCCTAGCCCCAACTCCCTTGCCCCTACTCCCTAGTCTCTACTCACGAGCCCCTACTCCCTACTCCCTAGCCCCTAATCTCTAGCCCCTATTCCCTAATCCCCACTCCCTAGCCCCTCACCCCTAGCAACTACTCCCTAGTCCCTACTCCCTAACCCCTACTCCATAGTCCATACTCCATAGCCCCAACTCCCTAGCCCCTACTCCTAAGCACCTAGTCTCTAGCCAATACTCCCTATCCCCTACTCTTTAGCCCCGACTCCCAAGCCTCAACTCCCTAGCCCCTACTCCCTAGTCCCTACTCCTTAGCCCCTTCTTTCTTACTCTCTACTCCGTACTCCATAGCCCCTACTCCCTAGCCCCTTACTCCCTAGTCCCTAGTCCCTATCCCCTACTCCCTAGCCCCTACTATCTAGCCCCTCCTCCAAAGCCTCTGCTCCCTACTCCCTAGCCCCAACTCCCTAGCCCCAACTCCCTAGCCCCTACTCCCTAGCCCCAACTCCCTAGCCCCAACTCCCTAGCCCCTAGTCTCTACTCACGAGCCCCTACTCCCTAGCCCCTAATCGCTAGCCCCTATTCCCTAATCCCCACTCCCTAGCCCCTCATCCCTAGCCCCTACACCCTAGTCCTTACCCCTTAGCAACTCCTCCCTAGCAAATACTCCCTAGCCTCAACTCCCTAGTCCCTACTCCCTAGTCCCTACTCCCTAGCCCCTACTCCCTAGTCCTTACCCTTTAGCCCCTCCTCCCTAGCCCCTATTCCCTACCCCTTACTCCCTAGTCCCTACCCCTTAGCCCTTCCTCCCTAGCCACTTCTCCCTAGCCCCTATTCACTAGCACCTACTCTCTAGCCTCTACTTCCTAGCCTCAACTCCCTAGTCCCTACTCCCTTGTCCCTACACCCTAGCCCCTCCTCCCTTGCCACTACTCCCTATTCCTTACTCCCTAGCCCCTATTCCCTACCCCTACTCCCTAGCCCCTACTCCATAGCCTCACTGTCCCCTACTCCCTACTCCCTACTCCTTACCCCTTCACCCCTCCTCCCTAGAAACTACTCCCTAGCCCCTACTCCCTAGCCCCTACTCCCTAGTCTGTTCCCCTTAGCCCCTACTCCCTAGCCAATAATCCTTAGCCCCTACTCCCTTGCACCTACACCCTAGCTCCTACTCCCTAGCTCCTACTCCCTAGCCCCTACCCTTTAGCCCCTCCTCCCTTGCCCCTACTCCCTAGCCCCTACTCCCTAGCCCTTACCCTTTTGCCCCATTCCCTAGCCCCTACTCCCTAGCCCCTACTCCCTAGCCCCTACTCCCTAGCCCCTACTCCCTAGTCCCTATTCCCTAGTCCCTGCTCTCTAGCGCCTACTCCCTAGCCTCAACTCCCTAGCCCTTAATCTCTTTCCCAGACTCCCTAGCCTCAACTCCCTAGCCCATATTCCCTAGTCCCTAGCCCCTACTCCCTAGCCCCTACTCCCTAGTCCCTACTCCCTTCCCTCAACTCCCTAGTACCTACTCCCTAGCGTCTACTCCCTAGTCCCTACTCCCTTTCCCCTACTCTCTAGCCCCTACACTCTAGCCTCTACTCCCTAGTTCTTACCCTTTAGCCCCTCCTCCCTAGCCCCTACTCCCTAGTCCATACTCCCTAGCCCCTACTCCCTAAACCTGACTCCCAACTCCCTACTCCCTACTCCCTAGCCCTTACTCCCTAGCCCCTACTCCCTAGCCCCTACTCCTAAGCACCTAGTCTCTAGCCAATACTCCCTAGCCACTAGCCCCTAGCCCCAACTCCCTCGACCCTACTCCATAGTCCATACTCCATAGCCCCAACTCCCTAGCCCCTACTCCCTAGCCCCTACTCCTAAGCACCTAGTCTCTAGCCAATACTCCCTAGCCAATAGCCCCTACTCCCTATCCCCTACTCTTTAGCCCCTACTCCCAAGCCTCAACTCCCTAGCCCCTACTCCCTAGTCCCTACTCCTTAGCCCCTTCTTTCTTACTCCCTACTCCGTACTCCATAGCCCCTACTCCCTAGCCCCTTACTCCCTAGTCCCTACTCCCTAGCCCCTACTATCTATCCCCTCCTCTCAAGCCTCTGCTCCCTACTTCCTAGCCCCAACTCCCTAGCCCCAACTCCCTAGCCCCTACTCCCTAGTCTCTACTCACGAGCCTCTACTCCCTAGCCCCTAATCTCTAGCCCCTATTCCCTAATCCCCACTCCCTAGCCACTCCTCCCTAGCCCCTACTCCCTAGTCCCTACTCCCTAGCCCCTACTCCCTAGCCTCAACTCCCTACCCCTTACTCACTAGTCCCTACTCCCTAGCCCCTACTCCCTAGTCCCTACTCCCTAGCCCCGACTCCCTAGCCTCAACTCCCTACCCCTTACTCCCTAGTCCCTACTCCCTAGCCCCTATTCCCTAGTCCTTACCCTTTAGCCCCTCCTCCCTAGCCCCTATTCCCTAGCCTCAACTCCCTACCCCTTACTCCCTAGTCCCTACACCCTAGCCCCTACTCCCTAGTCCCTACACCCTAGCCCCTATTCCCTAGTCTTTACTCCCTAGTCCTTACCCCTTTGCCCCTCCTCCTTGCCTCTACTCCACAGTCCCTACTCCCTAGCCCCTACTCCCTACCCTTTAGCCCCTCCTCCCTTGCCCCTTCTCCACAGTCCCTACTCCCTAGCCCCTAATCCCTAGTCCCTACTCCTGGCCCCTACTTCCTCTTCCCTACTCCCTAGTCTTTACCCCTAAGCCCCTCCTCCCTAGCCCCAATTCCTTAGCCCCTACTCCATAGCCCCTACTCCCTAGTCCCTATTCTCTAGGCCCTACTCCCTAGCCCCTACTACCTAGTCCCTACTCCCTATCCCCTACTCCCTATTCCGTACTCCCTAGCCCCTACTCCCTAGTCCCTACCCCTTAGCCCTTCCTCCCTAGCCCCTACTCCCTAGCCCCTACTCCCTAGCCCCTACTCTCTAGCCTCAACTCCCTAGCCCCTACTCCCTATTCCTTATTCCCTAGCCCCTATTCCCTACCCCTAATCCCTAGCCCCTACTCCATAGCCTCACTGTCCCCTACTCCCTACTCCCTAGTCCTTACCCCTTCACCCCTCCTCCCTGGAAACTACTCCCTAGCCCCTACTCCCTAGCCCCTACTCCCTAGTCCCTACTCCCTTGCACCTACACCCTAGCCCCTTCTCCCTAGCCCCTACTCCCTAGTCCATACCCCTTAGTCCATACTCCCTAGCCCCTACTCCCTAAATCTGACTCCCAACTCCCTACTCCCTACTCCCTAGCCCTTACTCCCTAGTGCCTACACCCTAGCCCCTACTCCCTAGCCCCTACTCCCTAGCCCCTATTCCCTAGCCCCTACTCCCTAGCCCCTACTCCCTAGTTCTTACCCTTTAGCCCCTACTCCCTAGTCCATACTCCCTAGCCCCTACTCCCTAAACCTGACTCCCAACTCCCTACTCCCTACTCCCTAGCCCTTACTCCCTAGTGCCTACACCCTAGCCCCTACTCCGTAGCCCCTACTCCTTAGACCCTAGTCTCTAGCCCATACTCCCTATCCCCTACTCTTTAGCCCCTACTCCCTAGCCCCTACTCCCTAGCCCCTACTCCCTAGGCCTTACCCTTTAGCCCCTCCTCCCTTACTCCCTACTCCCTTGCCCCTACTCCCTAGCCCTTACTCCCTACTCCCTAGTCCCTAGCCCCTACTCCCTAGCCCCTACTCTCTAGCCCCAACTCCCTAGCCTTAGCTCCCTAGCCCCTTCTCCCTAGACCCGACTCCCTACTCCCTAGCTCCTACTGTCTTTCCCCGACTCCCTAGCCTCAACTCCCTAGCCCTTACTCCCTAGTCCCTAGTCCCTAGCCCCTACTCCCTAGCCCCTACTCCCTAGTCCCTACTCCCTAGCCCCTACTCCCTAGCCCCTACTCTCTAGCCACTACTCCCTAGCCCCTACTCCCTAGCCACTACTCCCTAGTCCCTACTCCCTATAGTAGTAACTGATAATAGGGTTTAGGGGTCAATGCTCTCAGATCTACAGTAGAAGAGGTTAGAGGTCAATCCTCTCAGATCTACAGTAGAAGGGGTTAAGCTTCAATGCTGTCAGAACAACACAGTTGAGCTCATGGGAATGGTTGGCTTTAATGTACATGACCCTAATCCAGGGTCAGGGGTGGGTGGGGTGGAAGGGGTGGGAATGAAGAAAATATACAGTGGTAGAGGAAGTATAGTCAAGATATGATGTTAATCTACTCTCTCTTCCTCTCTTTCATCACGTCTTCAGAAGGGCCTTGTGTGTTTGGTCAGAACAGGAAGGAGGTGGAGTAGGGTCTGTAAGTCTATAACTGGAGATCACAGAGTCTCACTCAGCATCAAGACAGGATGGAACTCACACCAGTCTGCTGGCTACTCTGTTAGTAGTCTACTCTTTCCACCTCTAGGGGGGTCAGGGTCTCAGTGTGTCAGAACAGGAAGGAGGTGGAGTAGGGTCTGTAAGTCTATAACTGGAGATCACAGAGTCTCACTCAGCATCAAGACAGGATGGAACTCACACCAGTCTGCTGGCTAATCTGTTAGTAGTCTACTCTTTCCACCTCTAGGGGGGGGTCAGGGTCTCAGTGTGTCAGAACAGGAAGGAGGTGGAGTAGGGTCTGTAAGTCTATAACTGGAGATCACAGAGTCTCACTCAGCATCAAGACAGGATGGAACTCACACCAGTCTGCTGGCTAATCTGTAAGTACTCTTTCTCTCTGTTTGTTTGTGTCGTGGGAGGTGAGATGGAACACATCTGTCTTATACTCTGTGATTATCTGTATAGTTTATAATCTGTATGGTTTAATATCTATATGGTTTAATATCTGTATGTTTAATATCTATATAGTTCAATATCTGTATGGTTTAATATCTGTATGGTTTAATATCTGTATGGTTTAATATCTGTATGGTTTAATATCGCTAAATGACGAAAATGTAAATGTATAGTTTAATATCTGTAAAGTTTAGTATCTGTATAGTTTAATATCTATATAGTTTAAAATCTATATGGTTTAATATTTTTATATCTGTATGGTTTAATATCTGTATGGTTTCATATCTGTATGGTTTAATATCAATATTGTTTAATATATGTATGGTTTAATATCTATATGGTTTAATATCTATATAGTTTAATATCTATATGGTTTAATATCTATATGGTTAATATCTATATGGTTTAATATCTATATGGTTTAATATATGTATGGTTTAATATCTATATGCTTTAATATCTGTATGGTTTAACATCTATATGGTTTAATATATGTATGGTTTAATATCTATATGCTTTAATATATGTATGGTTTAACATCTATATGGTTTAATATCTGTATGGTTTAATATCGCTAAATGACGAAAATGTAAATGTAAATGTATAGTTTAATATCTATATAGTTTAATATCTATATAGTTTAATATCTGTATGGTTTAATATCAATATTGTTTAATATATGTATGGTTTAATATCTGTATGGTTTCATATCTGTATGGTTTAATATCAATATGGTTTAATATCTATATGGTTTAATATATGTATGGTTTAATATCTATATGGTTTAATATATGTATGGTTTAATATCTATATACAGTAGTTTAATATCTATATAGTTTAATATCTATATAGTTTAATATCTATATAGTTAAATATCTATATGGTTTAATATCTATATGCAGTAGTTTA
This sequence comes from Coregonus clupeaformis, assembly GCF_020615455.1. Lineage (NCBI taxonomy): Eukaryota > Metazoa > Chordata > Actinopteri > Salmoniformes > Salmonidae > Coregonus > Coregonus clupeaformis. The sequence goes on from NC_059230.1 coordinate 10,440,196, forward strand.
ATATCTATATAGTTTAAAATCTATATAGTTTAATATCTATATAGTTTAATATCTATATGGTTTAATATATGTATGGTTTAATATCTATATAGTTTAAAATCTATATGGTTTAATATTTTTATATCTGTATGGTTTAATATCTGTATGGTTTCATATCTGTATGGTTTAATATCAATATTGTTTAATATATGTATGGTTTAATATCTATATGGTTTAATATCTATATAGTTTAATATCTATATGGTTTAATATCTATATGGTTAATATCTATATGGTTTAATATCTATATGGTTTAATATATGTATGGTTTAATATCTATATGCTTTAATATCTGTATGGTTTAACATCTATATGGTTTAATATATGTATGGTTTAATATCTATATGCTTTAATATATGTATGGTTTAACATCTATATGGTTTAATATCTGTATGGTTTAATATCGCTAAATGACGAAAATGTAAATGTAAATGTATAGTTTAATATCTATATAGTTTAATATCTATATAGTTTAATATCTGTATGGTTTAATATCAATATTGTTTAATATATGTATGGTTTAATATCTGTATGGTTTCATATCTGTATGGTTTAATATCAATATGGTTTAATATCTATATGGTTTAATATATGTATGGTTTAATATCTATATGGTTTAATATATGTATGGTTTAATATCTATATACAGTAGTTTAATATCTATATAGTTTAATATCTATATAGTTTAATATCTATATAGTTAAATATCTATATGGTTTAATATCTATATGCAGTAGTTTAATATCTATATAGTTTAAAATCTATATAGTTTAATATCTATATAGTTTAATATCTATATGGTTTAATATATGTATGGTTTAATATCTATATAGTTTAATATCTGTATGGTTTAATATCTATATGCAGTAGTTTAATATCTATATGGTTTAATAATTGTATGGTTTGATATCTGTATGGTTTAATATCAGAATGGTTTAATATCTACAGTTGAAGTCGGAAGTTTACATACACTTAGGTTGGAGTCATTAAAACTTGTTTTTCAACCACTCCAAAAATGTCTTGTTAACGAACTATAGTTTTGGCAAGTCGGTTAGAACATGTGTGTAGACCTCCACAAGTCTGGTTCATTCTTGGGAGCAATTTCCAAATGCCTGAAGGTACCACGTTTATCTGAACAAACAATAGTACGCAAGTATAAACACCATGGGACCATGTAGCCGTCATACCGCTCAGGAAGGAGACGCGTTCTGTCTCCTAGAGATGAATGTAGTTTGGTGCGAGAAGTGCAAATCAATCGCAGAACAACAGCAAAGGATCTTGTGAAGATGCTGGAGGAAACAGATACAAATGTATCTATATCCACAGTAAAACGAATCCTATATCGACATAATCTGAAAGGCCACTCAGCAAGGAAGAAGCCACTGCTCCAAAACCGCCATAAAAAAGCCAGACTACGGTTTGCAACTGCACATGGGGACAAAGATCGTACTTTTTGGAGAAACGTCCTCTGGTCTGATGAAACAAAAATAGAACTGTTTGGCCATAATGACCATTGTTATGTTTGGAGGATAAAGGGGTTGCTTGCAAGCCAAAGAACACCATCCCAACCGTGAAGCACGGGGGTGGCAGCATCATGCTGTGGGGGTGCTTTGCTGCAGGAGGGACTGGTGCACTTCACAAAATAGATGGCATCATGAGGAAGGAAAATAATGTGGATATATTGAAGCAACAGCTCAAGACATCAGTCAGGAAGTTAAAGCTTGGTCGCAAATGGGTCTTCCAAATGGACAATGACCACAAGTATACTTCCAAAGTTGTGGCAAAATGGCTTAAGGACAACAAAGTCAAGGTATTGGAGTGGCCATCACAAAGCCCTGACCTCAATCCTATAGAAAATGTGTGGGCAGAACTGAAAAAGCGTGTCCGAGTAAGGAGGCCTACAAACCTGACTCAGTAACACAAGCTCTGTCAGGAGGAATAGGCCAAAATTCATCTAACTTATTGTGGGAAGCTTGTGGAAGGCTACCCAAAACGTTTGACCCAAGTTAAACAATTTAAAGGCAATGCTACCAAATACAAATTGAGTGTATGTACACTTCTGACCCACTGGGAATGTGATGAAAGAAATACAAGCAAATAGTCCAGGTAGCCATGATTAGCTGTTCAGGAGTCTTATGGCTTGGGGGTAGAAGCTGTTGAGAAGCCTTTTGAACCTAGACTTGGCACTCCGGTACCACTTGCCGTGCGGTAGCAGAGAGAACAGTCTATGACTAGGGTGGCTGGAGTCTATGACAATTTTTAGGGCCTTCCTCTGACACCGCCTGGTATAGAGGTCCTGGATGGCAGGAAGCTTGGCCCCAGTGATATACTGGGCCGTACGCACTACCCTCTGTAGTGCCTTGCAGTCTTAGGCCGAGCAGTTGCCATACCAGGTGGTGATGCAACCAGTCAGGATGCTCTCGATGGTGCAGCTGTAGAACTTTTTGAGGATCTGAGGACCCATGCCAAATCTTTTCAGTCTCCTGAGGGGGAATAGGCATTGTCGTGCTCTCTTCATGACTGACTTGGTGTGTTTGGACCATGATTGTTTGTTGGTGATGTGGACACCAAGGAACTTGAAGCTCTCAACCTGTTCCACTACAGCCCCGTCGATGAGAATGGAGGCATGCTCAGTCCTCTTTTTTTTCTGTAGTCCACAATCATCTCCTTTGTATTGATCACGTTGAGGGAGAGGTTGTTATCCTGGCACCACACGGCCAGGTCTCTGACCTCCTCCCTATAGGCTGTCTCATCGTTGTCGGTGATCAGGCCTACCACTGTTGTGTCATCGGCAAACTTAATGATGGTGTTGGAGTCGTGCCTGGCCATGCAGTCATGGGTGAACAGGGAGTACAGGAGGGGACTAAGCACGCACCCCTGAGGGGCCCCCGTGTTGAGGATCAGCGTGGCAGATGTGTTGTTACCTACCCTTACCACCTGGGGGCGGCCCGTCAGGAAGTCCAGGATGCAGTTGCAGAGGGAGGTGTTTTGTCCCAGGGTCCTTAGCTTAGTGATGAGCTTTGAGGGCACTGTGGTGTTGAACGCTGAGCTGTAGTGAATGAATAGCATTCATACGTAGGTGTTCCTCTTGTCCAGGTGGGAAAGGGCATTGTGTAGTGCAATAGAGATTGCATCATCTGTGGATCTGTTGGGGCGGTATGCAAATTAGGGTGGGTCTAGGGTTTCTGGGATAATGGTGTTGATGTGAGCCATGACCAGCCTTTCAAAGCACTTCATGGCTACCGACGTTAGTGCTACAGGTCGGTAGTCATTTAGGCAGGTTATCTTAGTGTCCTTGGGCACGGGGACTATGGTGGTCTGCTTGAAACATGTTGGTATTACAGACTCAGTCAGGGACATGTTGAAAATGTCAGTGAAGACACTTGCCAGTTGGTCAGCGCATGCTCGGAGTACATATCCTGGTAATCCGTCTGGCCCTGCAGCCTTGTTAAGTATAGACCTAGTTAAGTTAAGTTCCAAATTGTTTTCATAGTCAACTTGCACTGACACACACACCCAGCAGGGGTCTTTTCACAGTACCCAGGTCCAGAACAAATTCAAGGAAACGCATAAAAGTATTATACAGAACCATGAGTCCTTTCCATCTCATATAGCGTGAGTGAACAGCAAATCTGGTTTAAAAAACAAATAAAGCAACACCTCACAGCGCAACGCTTCTCCCCCAACGCCTCTCCCCCAAACTGCCTCGTCGGGAGATTCATGAAATGGGTTTCCATGACTCGTTAAGCTATTTGATTTTCAATTTTAGGAAACCTGTCTGTATAATTTTTTAATAAATAACATGTATTTGAAAAGTATTGAATTTCGCCTTTACCTTTTCATATCTATATATATCTCCATACTTCCATTCATTTGTATGGGTTACCTTCAGACGAAGGTTTCTGTTACGAACCCCGTGGCGTTAAATGTCTAGGGTGGATGGAGAAGAGACCCGTAACATAAATCATGCAAATTAGAATCGTGACATGGAACAGGGAGAACAAAACTACACGACAACCATAAACTACCGTCAAACATAAAATGTTTATTTGTGAACACACGGTAAAGGTTTGGGAAAAAGGGCTGAGCAGGACCCAAGAAATGAAACAATAGTGTAAAACACCCCTAAACTGATCTTGCCTGCCTCAAGAACCGCTAAACTACTGCTAATCATACAAAAATACAGTGGGTGGTCCGCTCAGGTCTAACTAGTGTTTATAGACAGTTTTCTTTCTACGGGTAATGTATGCCCAAGGGCAGCTTGCTTAACTTCCCCTTTTCCCAGAAACACACAAAGTTACCAAACCACAGTATCCATAGTTACCAAACAGAGTAACCAGCAACTTAGTGAGTAAACAAAACACAGGACACCACAGTATCCATACTCACATGCAGAAATAGTCTCTAACAACAAACACAACTGACCGGCTTTTATACAATGGGATGTGTGATTGAAAAACCAGCAACAGGTGGTGCAATGCAGAGGAATGTTCACAGATTGGTCCACCTTAGCAATCAGCAGACACCTCAACGACCACCAATCAGGAACATACAGGACACCTGTTATTAGGGCAGAAGGAGAGGAAACACAAAAAGACACAGGATACCTGTATCCGTAACAGTTTCATATCTATATATATCTCCATACTTCCATTCATTTGTATGGGTTACCTTCAGACGAGTCCCGTGAGAGTCTCCCCTTTCCATAGCGGGGTCATATTAGTTTGTAGCCCAAACGGTTTGGACGGTACAGGTTTGCACATCAGCGTTACTGACTTCAGATGAGTCCCTTGACCCTTGTGGGGGTCGTAGAGCAAAACGTACTTTCCACCGCAGATGCGGAAGGCCGACATAGGCGGATGTGGTGGATTGAGACGCAGCCCATGCAAAAAAAAACGAACGGATTTTGATGGGGATTTCTGTATTATGTTAATTATTGAAACATTAATTACTGTTAAGGAAATAAATATATGTGGTTCTGCTCAGTGTTTACATCATGTACCATAGTGATAGTTCTCTCTGTGTGTTTCAGTGCTGTTGAGGACACTGGTATACTCTAGCCTCGGACAAGGAGGAGGTGAGTACATTTCTCTATATTCATCACCTGCTCTATAATAGTAACATTTCTCTATATTCATCACCTGCTCTATAATAGTAACATTTCTCTATATTCATCACCTGCTCTATAATAGTAACATTTCTCTATATTCATCACCTGTTCTATAATAGTAACATTTCTCTATATTCATCACCTGTTCTATAATAGTAACATTTCTCTATATTCATCACCTGTTCTATAATAGTAACATTTCTCTATATTCATCACCTGCTCTATAATAGTAACATTTCTCTATATTCATCACCTGTTCTATAATAGTAACATTTCTCTATATTCATCACCTGCTCTATAATAGTAACATTTCTCTATATTCATCACCTGCTCTATAATAGTAACATTTCTCTATATTCATCACCTGCTCTATAATAGTAACATTTCTCTATATTCATCACCTGCTCTATAATAGTAACATTTCTCTATATTCATCACCTGCTCTATAATAGTAACATTTCTCTATATTCATCACCTGCTCTATAATAGTAACATTTCTCTATATTCATCACCTGCTCTATAATAGTAACATTTCTCTATATTCATCACCTGCTCTATAATAGTAACATTTCTCTATATTCATCACCTGTTCTATAATAGTAACATTTCTCTATATTCATCACCTGCTCTATAATAGTAACATTTCTCTATATTCATCACCTGTTCTATAATAGTAACATTTCTCTATATTCATCACCTGTTCTATAATAGTAACATTTCTCTATATTCATCACCTGTTCTATAATAGTAACATTTCTCTATATTCATCACCTGTTCTATAATAGTAACATTTCTCTATATTCATCACCTGTTCTATAATAGTAACATTTCTCTATATTCATCACCTGTTCTATAATAGTAACATTTCTCTTTATTCATCACCTGCTCTATAATAGTAACATTTCTCTATATTCATCACCTGCTCTATAATAGTAACATTTCTCTATATTCATCACCTGCTCTATAATAGTAACATTTCTCTTTATTCATCACCTGCTCTATAATAGTAACATTTCTCTATATTCATCACCTGCTCTATAATAGTAACATTTCTCTATATTCATCACCTGTTCTATAATAGTAACATTTCTCTATATTCATCACCTGCTCTATAATAGTAACATTTCTCTATATTCATCACCTGCTCTATAATAGTAACATTTCTCTTTATTCATCACCTGCTCTATAATAGTAACATTTCTCTATATTCATCACCTGCTCTATAATAGTAACATTTCTCTTTATTCATCACCTGCTCTATAATAGTAACATTTCTCTATATTCATCACCTGCTCTATAATAGTAACATTTCTCTATATTCATCACCTGTTCTATAATAGTAACATTTCTCTATATTCATCACCTGCTCTATAATAGTAACATTTCTCTATATTCATCACCTGCTCTATAATAGTAACATTTCTCTATATTCATCACCTGTTCTATAATAGTAACATTTCTCTATATTCATCACCTGGTCTATAATAGTAACATTTCTCTATATTCATCACCTGCTCTATAATAGTAACATTTCTCTATATTCATCACCTGCTCTATAATAGTAACATTTCTCTATATTCATCACCTGTTCTATAATAGTAACATTTCTCTATATTCATCACCTGCTCTATAATAGTAACATTTCTCTATATTCATCACCTGCTCTATAATAGTAACATTTCTCTATATTCATCACCTGTTCTATAATAGTAACATTTCTCTATATTCATCACCTGCTCTATAATAGTAACATTTCTCTATATTCATCACCTGCTCTATAATAGTAACATTTCTCTATATTCATCACCTGCTCTATAATAGTAACATTTCTCTATATTCATCACCTGCTCTATAATAGTAACATTTCTCTATATTCATCACCTGTTCTATAATAGTAACATTTCTCTATATTCATCACCTGCTCTATAATAGTAACATTTCTCTATATTCATCACCTGTTCTATAATAATAACATTTCTCTATATTCATCACCTGTTCTATAATAGTAACATTTCTCTATATTCATCACCTGTTCTATAATAGTAACATTTCTCTATATTCATCACCTGCTCTATAATAGTAACATTTCTCTTTATTCATCACCTGCTCTATAATAGTAACATTTCTCTATATTCATCACCTGCTCTATAATAGTAACATTTCTCTATATTCATCACCTGCTCTATAATAGTAACATTTCTCTTTATTCATCACCTGCTCAATAACAGTAGCAAAGTTTGGACACACCTATTCATTCAAGGGTTTTTCTACATTGTAGAATAATAGTGAAGACATCAAAACTATGAAAATAACACATATGGAATCATGTAGTAACCAAAAAAGTGTTAAACAAATGAAAATATACTTTAGATTTTAGATTCTTCAAAGTCGCCACCCTTTGCCTTCATGACAGCTTTGCACACTCTTGGCATTCTCTCAACCAGCGTCACCTGGAATGCTTTTCCAACAGTCTTGAAGGAGTTCCCACATATGCTGAGCACTTGTTGGCTGCTTTTCCTTCACTCTGCGTTCCAACTCATCCCAAACCATCTCAATTGGGTTGAGGTCGAGTGATTGTGGAGGCCAGGTCATCTGATGCAGCACTCCATCACTCTCCTTCTTGGTCAAATAGCCCTTACACAGCCTGGATGTGTGTTGGGTCATTGTTCTGTTGAAAAATAAATGATAGTCCCACTAGACGCAAACCAGATGGGATGGCGTTTCACTGGAGAATGCTGTGTTATCCATGCTGGTTAAGTGTGCCTTGAATTCTAAATAAATCACCTACAGTGTCACCAGCAAAGCACCCCCACACCATAACACCTCCTCCTCCATGCTTCACGGTGGGAACCACACATGTGGAGATCATCAATTCACCTACTCTGCGTCTCACAAAGACACGGCGGTTGGAACAAGAAATCTCAAATTAGACAGATATCCACCTGTCTAATGTCCATTGTTCATGTTTCTTGGCCCAAGCAAGTTTCTTCTTATTATTGGTGTCCTTTAGTAGTGGTTTCTTTGCAGCAATTCAGCCATGAAGGCCTGATTCACACAGTCTCCTCTGAACAGTTGATGTTGGGATGTGTCTGTTACTTGAACTCTGTGAAGCATTTATAGCTAGTTGTTTCTCTCCAGACACCATGTAACAGACACAAGCTAGTTGTTTCTCTGTAGACACCATGTAACAGACACAAGCTAGTTGTTTTTCTCCAGACACCATGTAACAGACACAAGCTAGTTGTTTCTCTCTAGACACCATGTAACAGACACAAGCTAGTTGTTTCTCCAGACACCATGTAACAGACACAAGCTAGTTGTTTCTCTCTAGACACCATGTAACAGACACAAGTCTCTGACCTCCTCCCTATAGGCTGTCTCATCGTTGTCGGTGATCAGGCCTACCACTGTTGTGTCGTCAGCAAACAGCATTCTCACATAGGTGTTCCTTTTGTCCAGGCGGGAAAGGGCAGTGTGGAGTGCATTTGAAATTGCGTAATCTTTGGATCTGTTGGGTCGGTATGCGAATTGGAGTGGGTCTAGGTTTTCCGGGATGATGGTGTTGATGTGAGCCATGACCAGCCTTTCAAAGCACTTCATGGCTACCGACGTGAGTGCTACGGGGCGGTAGTCATTTAGGCAGGTTACCTTCGGGTTCTTGGCCTCAGGGACTATAGTGGTCTGCTTGAAACATGTAGGTATTACACTTGGTCAGGGAGAGGTTGAAAATGTTATTGAATACACTTACCAGTTGGTCCACTAACGCTCTGAGTACACATCCTGGTAATCTGTCTGGCCCTGTGGCCTTGTGAATGTTGAATTTCCCTGTATTTAGCGCCATCCATCATTCCTTCAATTCTGACCAGTTTCCCAGTCCCTGCCGATGAAAAACATCCCCACAGCATGATGCTGCCACCACCATGCTTCACTGTGGGGATGGTGTTCTCGGGGTGATGAGAGGTGTTGGGTTTGAGCCAGACATAGCATTTTCCTAGATGGCCAAAATGGTCAGTTGTAGTCTCATCTGACCAGAGTACCTTCTTCCATATGTTTGGGGAGTCTCCCACATGGCTTTTGGTGGACACCAAACGTATTTGCTTAGTCTCTAACCCAGGGGTGTCAAACGTCCGGCCCGCGTGCCGGATCAGGCCCGCAAACGGGTTTAATCCGGCCCGCGAGATGATTTTGTAAAGTATAAAAATGTGCTGCAATTTTTCAATAAAATAAACTGCTGTTCCAATTGCGTCCACTGGATGGCGCAATAGCAATTGTGTTAAGTAAGCAAACTGTTTATACCGGGGCAGAGCAAGTAGGACAAGCACGTGCAGCCAATGAGCTACTTTGATATTTATTACGGCTTCTACCTTTTGCTTTGGCACCCTCATTGCCCCAATATGTCTCTGTCAAAAAAGAGAAAAGTGGATGCAGAGTGCAGAGTGTTCCAAGAAAAATGGTCATCCTCCTATTTATTCACGGAATTGAATGGGAAAGCTGTATGTTTGGTGTGTTCAGAGCATGTTGCAGTGCTGAAAGAACATAACCTTCGTCGCCACTATGTGAGTCTTCATGCCGACAAATATGACAACTTTCAAGGACAGCGGAGAAGAGAGAAGGTGAATGAACTGTTGGCGGGTCTGAAGAAACAGCAGTTTGTGTTTACTCACAGCCGAGACATCAGTGACGCTGCAGTGAAAGCTAGCTACCTCATTGCTAATGAAATCGCAGTGGCTTCAAAACCATTTAGTGAGGGTGAATTTGTAAAAACATGCATGATGAAGGCAGCGGAGATTGTGTGCCCTGAAAAGCGTCAGGCTTTTGTAAATATCAGCCTGACAGGAAACACAGTTGCAGACGGGATTTCCGATCTTTCAGTGCATTTGGACAGCCAGTTGAAGCAAAAAGAAAAGTCATTTATTGCGTTTTCGGTTGCAATTGATGAAAGCACGGACATTACAGATGTTGCACAACTGGCCATTTTCATCCGCGGAGTTGATGACACATTGACCGTCACCGAGGAGTTCGTGGAGTTGGTGCCGATGACAGATACAACGACAGCAGCTGATATTTTTACCGCACTCGTCGGCGCGCTGGACAGGGAAGGTGTGGACTGGTCCCGCGCTGTCAGCCTGGCTACAGATGGTGCGCCCTCAATGATCGGGGAAAAAGCATGCGTTGTGACAAAGTTCAGAGAGAAAGTGCAATCTGCAAATGGAGGACGTGATTTTTTGACTTTTCACTGTATTTTGCACCAGGAGGCTTTGTGTTGCAAGTCATTAAAGATGGATAACGTCATGAAGGTGGTCATCCAAACTGTTAATTTCATCCGATCCAGAAGCCTGAATCACCGTCAGTTTGACAGCCTTCTCAGAGAGAAAGACCACATCTATGGCCTGCCATACCACACTGAGGTAAGATGGTTAAGCCGAGGTGCTGTGCTGAGGCGTTTCTTTGATTTACCAGAAGAAATTGAACAGTTCATGGAAGAAAAGGGCAAACCAGTGTTAGAATTTCATTCCGCAGAATGGATGCAGGACCTTGCATTTATGGTGGATGTTACAGAGCACCTGAATAACTGGAACAAACAGCTGCAAGGGCACAACAAAGTTGTCACGCAGTATTATGACAGCATACGTTCTTTCAAGTTGAAGCTGTCATTGTGGGAGACGCAACTCGCCGGTGGTGATGCAGCTCACTTCCCCTGTCTGAAAAATTTGTGCGCGACCCAACATGTGGCAGACATGAAGCGGTTCAAAGATAAAATAACGGGACTGTTACGGGAGTTTGAGCAACGCTTTCAGTATTTTGGTGAACTGGAGAAAGACTTCAATGTTTTTTGCTCGCCATTCACCGTGAATCCCTCTGATCTGCCCGTCAGCATCCAACTTGAAATAATAGACTTGCAGTGTGACTCGGATTTGAAGGGCAAATTTGCCGCAGCTGGCTTGGACACATTTGATCAGAATCTCTTGCCAGGTTACCCCAACTTGACAGCCCTCGCTGCAAAACTGTTGTGCATGTTTGGAACCACATATCTTTGTGAGCAAGTTTTCTCTGTAATGAGCATAAATAAAACAAAGCTGCGCTCAAGGCTCACGCACAAGAACTTGAATCACAACCTGAAGTTGGCTGCCACTCAGGATGTGACGCCTGATATTGATGCGCTGGTGAAAGCTAAAAGATGCCAGGTATCAGGAGTCAAATAAAGTATGCAACCCCACTTAAAGTGCTGCATGAGAAACCCTGATATAGTTCTGTGATCTGTGATATACTTCTGTGAATCACTGAGGCATTGTGTGTTTGTGTGTTCTTTGTCCTCAGAACTTTCAAATAACTTGAGGTGTTTTATGATTAACAGTGATGTTGTGCTTTTGGACACACTGTCCTCAGGCTCCAGCTTTATGTTTATATGTTTTTATGTTGATGTTGTTTTTAATTGATTTTATTGTATTTATATATTTAACCTATTCTTGACTCTGTGGTTCTTGCACTTGTTTGGGGAACAGGATTTCATTATTTTTATCTACATTTCTGCCTGAGAAATGACACCCTGATATAGTTCTGTGATCTGTGAAACAGTTCTGTGAATCACTGAGGCATTGTGTGTTTGTGTGTTCTTTTTCTTTAGAATTTTCAAATAAACTTCACGTGTTTTATGATTAATAGTGATGTTGTGCTTGTACTATTTTGGACACACTGTCCTCAGGCTCCAGCTTTATATTTTATGTTGATCGTATTAAAACAAAAGAAAACAATCTGAAGTTGTTGTTTTTAAGTTATATATACCATGATTTTTCCGGTCCGGCCCACTTAGGAATAGATTTTCCTAAAATGAGTTTGACACCCCTGGTCTAGCCCTTCCAGGTAATTTTGTCCAAAATCTTGTTAGTTGGTTTCAAGTTTTGATTTGGAGTGAA